>NC_056731.1:617998391-618133391 GCF_019279795.1 Protopterus annectens | reverse complement strand
TCATGGGGAAAACATGATAAAAGTAAAAATGAAAAGCAAACAAGAAACAAGCTCAAGATACATTGCTTAAAGGATTACTGTACAGGTTATGGACCACACATGATTGGCATTCTGTTTAGTTTACGGGTAAAGTCTGTAGAGATGACTGGAAGTCTCCAACAAGTGTAATGAGCTTTTTAAAATAATGGAATCCTGTCCTTTAATACCCAAGGCTTATACATTATGTAGTCAAGTATTCTCTGCATGGCAACAACAGAAAGGCTTTCAATGTTGGCAATTCTTTAACAGTATGCTTATTAAAGCTTACTTGCATCTTACGATCTCAGACAAGCTTACCTTATGGTCATTAAAGCATTGCTACTTAAAACACAGAGCAACAGGCACTTTGAGTAATAAGCATAAATCAACAGTACAAAAATATGACAGAAACCAGACCATTCTGCAAAATCAAGGACAGATGAAAAGCCACTGTAGTACTTATGCAGTGTGTCCTCCCCATCCAAGGTAGATACAACTACTCCTTGCCTTGCTTGGACACATCCAGAGTCACTACATGGGGGAGTGGGGTACAACAAGCATGTCACAATTTGAAATCTCTCTGGCTGACTGTGATGGCCCTGACACATTTGTCATACCTCTCAACCTCAAGAGCAAGAAATCTGGACAAAGCCATACACAGAAGTGGGACAAAGGCCCAACAATAAGGACAATTTTTAAATATTGCTCTAATAAACTTAGAAAGATAATAGAATAGGTCTTGCATTAGTATGAATTTTCTGAAGGGTATAAAATCTGAAACTCAAACGTCTGTCATTTTCTAACTTCAGTCTTTAGTGATGTTACTAATTTGCCAAAAAACACAATTTTATGAAAAATGGACAAAAACGTGATGCAAAAATATAAAATAGACACACAATACAGCTGCTACCTGTCAAAGAAGGGACACTTTAATATTAGTACTGCTACCTTGAGCAGCTGACAAAATATAAAAGAATCTACATGCATTTCAAGTAATCTATAACTTTGATTATTACAGTTATTTCTTAATTGTAAACCCTCCATGTTTTCTTCCAAAATTGCTATTTTATGGAGGGATTATAAGGGGAAGAGCAACATTTTGAGCCAAAATTGGGGACAGTTGAGAGGTTGGCTATGCCTAATTCTATAAAGCAATTTATTTGCATGTACCTCTCAACCTGTTAATGCAGTAAATCTGAACAAGGCCAAATATATTGGGGCACATATAAACAGTACTAAAAATTGCTCTTGTATAAATTGAGACAGTTGATAGAACAGCTCTTACTTTAACATGCATTTTCTGAAGGTTATGAAGTCTGAAACTTAGAGTGACTTCTGGCAAATCATTTAGGAATTAAAACTACAAATTTTATGAACAAACCAAAAATAAGAAGCAAAAATCTATTCATTCTTTGAAAATCTGGACAGTTGGGAGGTATAGTTCAGCTGGGCCTGTCTGAGTTTGCTGCCCTTCCCCCCCTGACAAAATAATGGTTGAATGGAGCCTCTGCAGCCATTCCAATGAACCATTATACTTGGCTATTTCACTCCATTTACCATAAACACTAATGTGCATACTGCTTTACTTCTATGATGAGTTGGACTTCATTTGAAAGTTTTATTTTGTAGTTTACAGCACAAACACTAAGTCATCTGTTAAACAAAGCAATGCAGTCTCACAATGAAAACTTAGCATTAAAACTTCTCTGCCCTTGAAACTCACATTCATTGAAACAGCATTGAAACCCACATTCAAAGAAAATACATTTTGCCAGTGGCAGATAAAGATTAATTTTGGGCTGTTTTCGAATCATAGGCTCCTTGCATATGAAACATACATGTGCTCTTTGATACACCTTCCTCATTGTACTAAAATTATATTCCTTGTACAATACAGTACACTTGTTACAGGATGTTTTAAATTTGTTTTGAACATTTTTTCCAGTAAGCAATGAAACAAACCATATGCACCCATAATGGCAAAACTGCCCAGTTGAGAACATTTATTATAAAAAAGTCTACTCAGGCTTCCACAGTCCACCATTATTAGTAAATATACACAATTCCACAGTCCACCATTATTAGTAAATATGCACAATTCCACAGTCCACCATTATCAGTAAATATGCACAATTCCACAGTCCACCATTATCAGTAAATATGCACAATTCTACAGTCCACCTTTATCAGTAAATATGCACAATTCTACAGTCCATTATCAGTGAATATGCACAATCTCTGAAGTCAGTCATCTAAATAATTCCACATTAAAGAAATCTGTAACTAATGAAGTGGTTGCTGCTAGCAATCACCTTTATATTTCATGGTTTCATCGAAATATAAAGTGTCTGTTGCCCCTCAGGAATAAATTGTCTATATTACATTAAAAAAATGATAAGCTAGTAATAATATTGCAAGAGGAAATGGATGGCAAACTGATAACGAACTCATAGTTAGTATCTTCCCCAAGGAGAACATTCTCAGTACGGCAGCATCTACCCCTAGTGGGAGTAGAACCCACAACCTTCTGCATCAAAAGCAAGTACACAGCCTGTTGTGCTATAGTATTAACTTGGCAAAGCACTAAACTTCTATTCCTGCAGCTCTCAGTTCCTTGTAAAATCTACTCAATACTCAACTGCATCTCAACTTCGCAGCTCAAGAAAACTGGAAAAAGCCAAAATGTATTGGGGGGGGGGGGGTCAAAAGCCCAAAAACAGGGACACATTAAACATTGCTTGTATAATCTTGGAAAGTTGCTAGAATAAAATGTTGTGTTGCCACCATATATTTTACTGCCAAGGTCCTTGAGCAAAAAACAGTCAGAGTAACATACCACTACGCCACATCAGCTGCTTTGTAAAAGAGGAAGACTGAAACTTAAATGGCTATCATTTAGTGAATTCAGTTCTCACCATAGCTGTCAACCTCTTAGTACAAAACACCTGGACAAACCCAGTAATGAGGAAGCCCTCAAACATATTCAGTGAATTCAGTTCTTGCCATAGCTGTCAACCTTAGCACAAAAACCTGGACGAAGCCAATAATGGGGGAATACAGTCCCAAAAATAGGGACAAATTTAAAATATTCATCTTATAAACTTTGAAAATTGCTAAAAAAAAAAAAAAAGGTTGTGCTACTATGTATTCTGAAGAACATGAAGTTGGAAATTCAAATGCCGGTCAATTTTACTGCGGACAGAACAAAAACAATTTTCAGCAGAGACGCAGGGATTAAAACTGCAGACACATCTTTGTAAAATGGTAGGGCACCAGAGCAAATCCACACAAACACAGGCAGGAGATGCACACTCCACACAGAAGCCACCCCAACCAAGAATCAAACCAGAAAACCTATAGCTGTGAGGCAACAATACTACCACCGCACCATCAATTATGCAAGGACTTAAACATTCAGAAACCTGAAGTCTGAAATTCAAATGCCTGTCAATTTTACTGCGGACAGAACAAAAACAATTTTCAGCAGAGACGCAGGGATTAATACTGCAGACACGTCTTTGTAAAATGGCAGGGCACCAGAGCAAATCCACACAAATACAGGGAGGAGATGCAGACAGAAGCCACCCCAACCAAGAATCAAACCAGAAAACCTATAGCTGTGAGGCAACAATACTATCACTGCATCATCAATTATGCAAGGAATTAAACATTCAGAAACCTGAAGTCTGAAATTCAAATGCCTGTCAATTTTACTGTGGACAGAACAAAAACAATTTTCAGCAGAGACGCAGGGATTAAAACTGCAGACACATCTTTGTAAAATGGCAGGGCACCAGAGCAAATCCACACAAACACATGCAGGAGATGCAGACTCCAAACAGAAGCCACCCCAACCAAGAATCAAACCAGAAAACCTATAGCTGTGAGGCAACAATACTACCACCGCACCATCAATTATGCAAGGAGTTAAACATTCAGAAACCTGAAGTCTGAAATTCAAATGCGTGTCAATTTTACTGCGGACAGAACAAAACCAATTTTCAGCAGGGATTAAAACTGCAGACACGTCTTTGTAAAATGGCAGGGCACCAGAGCAAATCCACACAAACACATGGAGGAGATGCAGACTCCACACAGAAGCCACCCCAACCAAGAATCAAACCAGAAAACCTATAGCTGTGAGGCAACAATACTACCACTGCACCATCAAATATGCAAGGAATTAAAAATTCAGAAACCCTTAAGTCTGAAATTCAAATGCCTGTCAATTTTATTTAACATTTTTTAATCAGGACAGTCTGACTTGGAACAAATAAACAATTTTCAGCAGAGGCCCAGGAAGAAATAATGCAGACATGTCTTTGTAACATGGGAGGACACAAAAGCAAACCCACACAAACACAGGGAGAAGATACAGACCCCACAAAGAAGGAACCCCAGCCAAGAATCAAACCCAAGAACCTGCAGCTGGGAGGCAACAATGCTACTACTACACCATCAAATATCAAGCATTGCAACATTTACAAACCACAGATATTATGAGGAACAGATCAGATCGAATATGAGGCAAAAATCTGAAATTTCAAAAATAATTTTTTTTTTATTTTTCATGTTTCTTTCTCATTTTCTTTCTCGTTTTTATTTTTGAGGGGGCTGCAGTCCGGCAGCCCTATGCCACGAGCCGCCCCTGCTATACGGTAAACACTGTACTGATTTGATTTTAATATTGAAATATAGTAATTAAAAGCCTAGCTGGAATAATAATATTTTAAACTTATATTTCGTATAGAAACTGTGGAACAGTTTTCAGTGGCACACTGAGTAGACTGGAATTGAATGAATTGGATAGAGACAGAGAGAGAGAGAGTGAGAGATTGCATGTATGAAAGCAGAAGTGACTGTGTGAGAGATCAGAGAGATGTATGAAAGCTAAAGAATGTGCGTGTGTGTGTGTGTGTGTGTGTGTGTGTGTGTGTGTGTGTGTGATCAGAGAGAGAAACAGTGAGTGAATGCATGTTTGAAAGCTGAAGAGACTGTGTGTGTGTGTGTGTGTGTGTGTGTGTGTGTGTGTGTGTGTGTGTGTGTGTCTGTGTGTGTGTGTGTGTGTGTGTGTGTGTGTGTGTGTGTGTGAGAGAGAGAGATTGGACAGAGAATGTGCAATATGCTACAAACTGACGGAGTATGGAGCAGGTGTTGACATTTTAGCGATTTGACTTGTTTGGTTTGATTTGTTCTCAGGTTGGGGAGAGAGGGAATTTATTTGTATCTTCCTTTTTAAAACTCTAAAAACAGCTATGTTTCTGTGGGGGGAAACAAAGTGCAACAAATGAAAAACTGAATTCTTCATAATGTATTGTATTTCTTCGATTCTTTTCTGGTTGCTTGAGTTCCGGTTCTGGTATTCCTTTTAAGAGCAATAGTTTGTCACATTTTTGTTTTTACATAATGTACAATTTCTGTGCATGTTGTACTTATTTCAGCAAGGATAGCTGAAAACTATTTTATAAATATTGTTTATGTAATACTTACAAACAAGTCTTTTGTTAGACAGTTTATGCTTACAGAAACTTGCCATTGTTAAGCATGTAAATCCATTTCTCATAAACAATTATTCTGTCTTGATCTCGGATTGATTTAACATTGCTCCATAAACAAAGACATTCAAGTACACAAGTTGACTGTTTGCAATACAATTTGGGATCAGGTTGTTTTATTATTACTATATTACAAATCTTAACAGTTAGACCAGTGGCTGCATACCTTTCTTAGTTGCTGTCAAAACTAACAATAACAGTAGCATCTCCATTTTAGTACGTTTCTGTTTTATACCAGCTCAACAATAACATCTCTGTACTGAGATTAAATTGTCTTCTAAGTGTAAGACTTAGCATATTGTTCAATTTCCAGTGTGCCCAAAAGCCTGTGTGATCATTTAGGTGCCTCATCAGGCACTATGGCTATTGTATGCCTCCATTTGTGCATATATTGTGAGTCTGGGATCAATCTAACTTTAGTTGTGTGGCTGTATTGTAGGCCTCCATATCTGGTATTCCCAGACTACCCTGCATCTTGTCACTTTTAGTTTTTCCCATTACATTTTTCCTCTTTAGATATCTCCCCAAAACTCCTTACTTTTCTTTTTCTTGTTCTCTCATATCTGATTACTTGGTCAGTGCATATAAGCCTGACCTTCATAAAGATTCAGTGGGGACCAAAAGCATGCATCTTATTGTCCGTGTTCATAAGTAACAATTTCTGTAATCTTTTTTATAGACTTTTGAATAATTTGTTCCTTTGTTTAGCTCTTGGCTCATCATCCCGTTTCAGCTAAATTCCTAAGTATCTCATCTTGTCATGACTCCACAAAAAGGGAAAGTTCTGTAGCAAGTAATGTGCATTACTGTAACCTTTGGTTTGCATCATATACATTGTCATGATGTACTTGAAAAGTATTTCAGTTTATCAAATTTCATTTTTATATCATGCTGTCATTAGGTTGCTGTTGCCTTACCTTTAACCAATATAGGACGTCTTGCCAAAGATCGGACCAGCTGGCCAGCTTTCCAAAGCTTTAGGTCTCCTACTGTGTGCTGTAACCACTGGAATGCATGGGGGATATGGTGAAAACCCTTGACTAGGGCTTCAAATACTTCAGGCTCTTCTACTGGTTAGAGACATTGTCAGTCAGCTGGCACTTTCTCTGAACTGGGCAGATAAGTTCCCTATTGGGGATTACCTTCCACTTATTTAAAAAATTGTTGTTTTGTGCAGTTATTTTATTTTATGGCATTCTTTCCCATTGGACTTGTTATCACAAGAGAAATTTTCCTCGAAGATAAAGTTTTTTATGGTTGTTCTGGCCTGTGGGCGTTCCTTTATAAAGTTGTACTTTTCTTTGAAAACAGTTTCCCTTACTCTTTTCAATAGGTGCTGTGGGATTTTTTTACATTCACTTGAGCTACCACAAAGTCAAGCAGATGTAACCTCGATTTACTGTCTCATCTGAAGGATGGCACACTCAGGAGTGCAGCTCTTTCTGATGCAGCACTGCAGTATCAACCATTTGCAAATTAATCTGATCACCTGGAGACAGAATACAACTTGCAGCATTCTGGTCATCTACCCCAAAGGCGAGTGTGCTACATGTTAAGTTACTGACACTGGGATAGTAATACTTTACTGCAGCATTTTGTTTGGTGGAGGGCTTATTCTTTAGTTGTTCGTTTTTTTTTCCACATACAAGTTATTGTTCTGTCAAAAAGTGGGACAGACCCTTCTCATTTCTGCTGACTGCTTATCCAGTACTATTCTTGGCTGTAAGCTGGTCGTTAGTCCCTGTGGGGATTCCCTAACCTTTTGGGAAATTTTAGTTAAATTTGTGAGGAAAAGTGTATTGATTTTGCATTATTTCTAGTGAAAGGGTAGGGCAAGTGTGTTTGGTGCTGATGACTAAAAATTATTTCAGCAATTGCCATTTTAGTCAGGAGGTTTCACTGACTCTTTTTGGCTCCATTGTCAACCTGAGAGACCATTCATGGTATGGACATGCAACAGGGTCCCGCGAACACTATTGCGTCTTCTCCAACGTGCATGAAAAAACTTGTCCAGGAGGCTTCAGAGCGACTCTGCTGTGACCATCAATTATTCCTCAGACCAGTCATCTTTTTCTCCTGGTCTTTCGGGTGTTGCTCCTCAGGATGCCACTCTGGACTAGGAGGCAGGTAAGCCCTCTGCAGCTGTGGAGATGCCTTTGCTAGGGACTTCTTTTGGAGGCTTTGGAGGATGGTATTGGGGTAGGCTCCTTTACTAAGCCGCATTGAGGAGGCTTCATCATTTCAGGCACTCTTTTCCAGAGAGTCTCTAGGATAGTCTAGACATTTTTCCTCATATAGAGCAGATAACTGGATGGATTTGGCAAAAACGATTGTTGTGAAAATGTCAGTTTTTGAGTAATGATTATTCCCCTCCGAAGAGGTGGAGAAGTACTATTTCTGATTCTCAGTCTGAGAGAAAGTGAATAGACTGTGACAGTATATATCATAACCCCTCCCCACTACAGGGTGGAGACCGTGATTCTGAAGACAACATTTTCTTGGATTCCCATCTTAAAGAACAGTCTTTTTCAGGTACTATTGCCAATGTAAGGGACTTTTACATGTGTCAGAATCTCAACGAAGATATTCTAATTTATTACAGGGAGGCTTAAAGAATAGAAGATCCTCCCATAACCAAGACAGCCTAGAAAACCATCTGCGGTATCAAACCTCTGAATTTTCCCCTTCATCCCAGCAACCCCATAAATGTATTAAGTATTTCAGTCTTCACTGTCCTTCATTGCACCAGATATTATCAGACAGTAGGGATTTGAGAATTAATTCTAAAGGGTTACAGCTAGCAGTGGGATTATCTCTTTTTCAAGGGATTCCTCCATATAACTGACCTTTTCCTCTTGTCTTGAGTCAGATGCAGTCTTGGGGGGGGGATAATAGAGCCATTTCCCCACGATCAAACAAGGAAAGAAGTTTATTCATTAATTTTCCCGATGACAAAGAAAGAAGGGACCTGGAGGCCTGTCTTTGACCTTTCTTTTTTAAATCTTCAGATCATAGTTCCGGAGTTCAAAATGCTTTCACTACAGTCTTGTTACTCTTCATTCCTCCTTCAATTTCTCTGGTAACTTTGAATTTAAAAGATGCTTAACCTCACATTCCAGACAACAAGAATTTTGGATACTTTTTTACATTTCTCTGTGTCTTAAGTGTCTAATCTGCATTTGTAATTTGCTGTTTTGCCCTTTTTGTTATCTACAGGCCCAAGAGTGTTTACAATGTGTCTGGCTCCAGTTATAGTCCATTGCAGGTTGTAGAAATTCACATTTCCCTTATTCAGATGATTACCTTGATTTTTGCAGATTCCTTCGCAATTTGCCAAGAATCACTGGCTTAGGTAATAAAAACTTTTTCTCAGCTTGGAGTTTCAGCTGAACAGAGAAAAAAATACTCTCATTCCTTCTCAATATATTTTTATAGGCTTTCTAGATACAGCCCTTATGATGGCTTTTCTTACTCAAGACAGAATGGAAGAGTATTTTTAAACTAGACTCTGGCATCTGCCATAGAATATCTTAGAATGCTAGGTATGATTATCTCAATTAGTCTCGTGATGCCATTGTGCGATCTCCACATGAAAAAGATTCAGTGGTTTAACAAGTCAGTTTGAACTCAACACAAGCACCTTCTTTCATTTCAAATTCCAGTGTTTGGAATTGTAAAAATGAAGATAAATTGGAGGGTGAATTCTTTCTGTCTCAACCCAGGTCTTCCCTTGTGCCTCCTAGCCCCTATTGAATCTCTGTTAATAATCACAAACACCAAAGCAATGTGGTACATAAACAGTGGAGAAGCAGATCCTACCTCTTTGCAAATTAGCTATGATAGCATAGAATCTAGCAATTCAGTTCAGTTTGTCCCTCTAAGACACATACATTCCATCAGAGAAAAACATTGTGACAGGCTAAGTAGGACCCGAACATACCCTCAAGAGTGGAAGTTACACCTGAGGATCTTTCAAGAAGTGATCCGTCTTTGGGGATGTACTTAAGATATTTTTGCCTTCGGTCAAAACAGACAGCTAAAGGACTTCTGCTTCAGGATTCAGTGGAAGACAGATGCCTTTTTATTCTTGTGGTTAGGAATGTTTCTGTTTGTTTGTGTCTTTCGGCTTTTCCCGGTTAGGGGTCGCCACAGTGGAACTCCGGTCCGCTAATGATTGGCAGTAGATTTTTATGTACTGGCTTGCCGGGCCTAACGCACAACCTTCAACGAAGAAACGCCCATTCACGCATGTCGCTACACAGGAGATGCTCTAACTGAGAATTGAACGGGCAGCATCTAACTGTGAGGTGACAACGCTACCGCACCACCACCACCGCAGTCTGGTTAGGAATGTTTCTGTATTCGAAAAAATATAAAGTCCCGCCAGAGGAAAATCCTGAGCCAAAACCACAGTATTGTAAAACCAAGAAAGAAGAAAGTAGCAGCTCAGAAGTCATAGATACATTTTATTTAACATTGTAACCAACAAGATTTTACATAAAATGCTTTCTCAAGTTAAATGTTTCTGTATGCCTTTCACTCTTTTATTCTGATAACCAGAGTTCTTCCCAAGGATTAGAAGGATTCCACAACTCCACAGAGATAATTGTGGGGAACTCCCCTTTTGGGTCAGGAAACAGTGTTGTGCTTTTATTTTATTATTTTATTTTTTTTTGTAAATGGCTGAGGGCAATTAATAAAAGTTTACTCACAAAATGGACTTAACCCACACAGGACAGGGGGAATTTTATACACCCTGATGTTCAACATATTCATTTGACTGCCTTATTATATTTTAGGAACCTTTTTTCTGGACAAGTGCTTCAGGTATTACATTTATTTATTTGATATTTGTCTATCAGGAAAGTCTGACTGGGCCAAAAAGTGTCCGTTTTCAATGGAGGCTCGGGAGAAAATGTCCACAGTTAATTTTAAATCACAAAAGTATCACCATGTAAAACTAAAAAACACAGGAGTGAAAAAAATGTTGTAATGAGATAATATAGAACATATGTTTCATAGTAGAGCGCAATGAAAAACAAGAGGAGTGGGTAGAAAATATGTAAGTAAAAATTCATTAGTCATATCATTTGTTATATGGAGTAGTATGCGATAAGTGAGACCTGAAGCATTTCTAATAAAATATTTAAGAGAGATATTAGAGATTACATGATTAGAGACAGTAAGGGTTAATTGAGTGATATCTTAGTATGAGAGAGGATGTTCATGTTAGGGTTGTAGAAGGAAGTAATGATGGAGAAAAGGAGATTATAAGAATAGTGCAGGGTAGGGTATCTTCATGTAGCTTAGGCAAGTAGGAAGAAAAGAGAAAGATGTAGAGGAAAGGTTTGCAGAGAGAAAATGGATATAGTAAAGTAGTGGGGAAAAAAAGGAATGGAGTAGGAGGTTGGAGAGGGTTGTGAGGTGTGAGTTAGGTTGAAAGGGGAATGAGTAAATTATAGTGAATAGTTTCAGTCAGGATTAGCACAGGAGCAGGTCCATGATTTTGTAAAATATTCTTTTAGGGAGCATTTAAAGGTGTGTTGGTTTATTTATGGTGAGAAATTGTTAATCTTCTGATCTGAGAGTTCATTTAGGGAATTAAATGTGATTAAAGGGGTAAGAGATGGGTAGGCTAATGATTTGTGTATGATTTTATGTATTGTTATAAATTAAATATAGGAGAGGTGGAGGGGGAGTTCCAGCTAGCTAAGAGTATGCAGAGCTTTACAATGATGGGTAAATGTGGTTGAATTAGTAGCAAACTTGGCAATTTTATTATAGCAGCTTTCAGGTTTGTTTTTTATGGATGATTGTAAATTGGTTAGAATTATGGCTCCATAGAGTAGGGAGGGCAGAAGGTAGGTTCTGACTAGAGTAATTTTTGTGTGTGCGCTCAGAAAATGTGTACTTCTCTATAGCATGCTTATTTTTTGATAAGTTTTCTTGATACTGCTTTGGATGTGGAGGTCAAATTTAAGGTTATCATCTATTGTGATGCCGAACAGTTTGGGTGATGAACTAATTCAGTTTCAGTCAGTGCCTTTTGCTGAAAAGATTTTGAAAGCTGCTTTGTTAGGGATGTGAGTTTTTGGGGTAAAGAGGAGGAATTTGTTTTTTTTTTTGGGGGGGGGGGGGGTAAGAGCTAGGATTTATGTAAGCCAGGTTTCACTGTAGATGACCGCTTGTTGAGTGATTTCTTGAAGGTGAATTAAGATGTTTGAAGAGTATATGATGGTAGAGTCATCTGCATATTGAATTGGAGTACATTCACAAGAAAATGAATGTAGGTTATTGATAGTAATATTGAATAGTAGAGGGCCAAGGATGGATCATTGTGGGACTGCTGTGTAATTGGGAAGGTATGGAGAGATGTTCCCTTGCCATTTTACAGTTTGTTGCCCGCTTGAAGGTAGCTGGAGAAACATTGAACAGATGGAGATGATAGACCCAGGGTGGAAATTTGATTGAGGAGTTTACTCTGAGAGACCATGTTAGAGGCTTTGGATAGATCTAGAAATACTGCAGGTGCAAGTTTAGTTGTTTAAGTTGCAAGTTTTATTGACACTGTCTGTAAATGATAGGAATGCAGTGGTTTGTCTGGAATCCACATTGTATGTTGATAGTGAGTTTATTTTGTAAGAGATAGTGGAGAAATTGTTGAGGTATACATCTTTCAATGATTTTAGAGAGAAGACAGGATGGGTATGGGACAGACATTTGTAATGTTATTAGAATTACCTCCTTTATGTAAAGGGATAATATGTGACATTTTCCATAAATTAGGGACACAGGATTCTTTAACTGATCTAACAGTAAGAATGCTGTTGCATCTGCAGCTAGATTCAGGTATTTGGGGGGGGGGGGGTTGTCGGCAGAGGAGGAACAAGTTTTAGTTTATGTAAAAACTTTTTTATGACAGTTATAGAAACTGGTTGTAAGGTAACGTGGGTGGAGTTTTCATGTATTGCAGAGATTGTAGTTAGGTGAGTTTTGAGAGGGAGATTTTCTACAGTGTAAGATGAGGGAAGTTATCCGTGTAGAAGGGGTTGTGTTAGGTGAGTTTGGGGTTAAATTGGTTATGCATTTTGTGAAACATGCACTGAAATAGGTAGCTGTTTGAAGAGGGGAATGTCTGGGTATGGGCTAGAATCCATTTTTTTGTACCTGGGTTGATGAGATGATATGCAGGACCAGAACTTTTTGGGGTTGTTTTTATAGCTATCTTGTAGGCGAGTGTAAATGTTTTTTCTCTATTAACTTGTTTCTTGACTTGGTTTCATAGCTGTCTGAATAGTTGCAAATTTTTGTTATTTTTATTATTTTGCCAATTAATCCATGCTTTGTCTCTGCCTTTCATAAGGATTTTGCATTGGTTGTTGAACCATGAGGTGTGGTTGTTTTTAATTCACTTTGTGCTCTGTGGGACTAAGGTGTTATGAATGTTTAGAAGTGGTGCATTTAAGTATTCAACTGCATCATTTAAGGGGAGTCTTTTTAGGATGGACCAGTTAACTGCTCCAATGAAAGACTCTTTGGAAAAACTGGAGAGATTGTGGGTAGTTTTGAGCTTGTGTTCCTTTGTTAGTTGTGTAATATTCTTGTGAGTATAAGCTGGTGGATGGTCACTTAGTGTGTCTGGGAGGGTATCTGAGGAGGTAGGATTAGATAGATTGGTAACCAGAATCTAGTCCAGGATAGATTGTTAGTTATTATGTTTGCCATGTCTTTTTGATGAATTAATAAGTTGAGTGAATCCAAAGAGGTTCATGCTGTTGATTGTTGAATTTGCAGATAAAGACTGCCAGTCAACGTTTACATCACCCAGGAGGATAATTTCATTTGGGATTATATCTGCTATCCAGGATAGTATGTTTTCAAGTAATGGAATGTTCTGGCCTGGGGGATATATAGCATAGCAATGCATATGTTCTTGGCTCAGTTAAGTTATAGGAATGAGGTTAGTATTTCTGCTTTTCTAAATTTTGGGATTGTGTCTACATAGGGAGTTACTGTGGACATATTTGGGAAGGTTATAGCTGTTCCATTGGCTTTTTATGTGTTCTGTTGAGTCTAATAGTACTGTAACCAGGGGATATTATTTCAGCATCTTATTTCAGGATTTAGCCAGGTTCATGTTGTAGCTATGATATACGAATTATGTTGAGTCATCCAGGAAATGACAATCTGCGATTTTGTTGCATATGCTAAGGTGTTCAGTAACTAAGAGTGTATTCTTTGGTCTGGGATTTGTTTGGGACCTGCATTGGGGTGGCAGTCACTACATTGATGAATGTTATGGGAAATACATTTGAGATTTTTGAGTAGCTAATGGGAAAATGGTTGATAGGTGGTGATGATGTAATGGTTGAGGTGTGCTTATTTTTATTACTACTGGTGGGGATGTTAGGAATGAGAGGAAGAGGATGCATAAGGTGTTACAGGAGGGGAATAGCATGGTTAGTATTCTCTCACAATCAGACCTATTACATGAAACTGCTATGATGTCCTTCAAGGATGCATCTGCAGTCATCACATATGGGTTGTCCTGCCTCAGGCAGCCCTTTGGTCGGCCGGATTCCAAAGTCTGGGTCCGGCGTCGGCTGATGTCGCACTTTCCCCGACGTCAGAGCGCCTGGGGTATAAAAGCATCAGTCGACGCCATCTTCCTTAGTCTTTCTTGCCGCGTGGTGCCCGAAGCAGAAGCAGTTCGCAAGTGCCAGTCGGCCAGCTCCTGTAATTCAGCTACCGAAGACTTCAAAAAGCTAAGTACCCCGTTGGGGACTCTTTCTTGCCTCAGCCGATGTCAGATAAAGTTAATAATTGTTTAACTTGTGGGAAACAAATACCTCATAAGGATTTCCACTCTTACTGCCTACCCTGTCTAGGCCCAGACCACGACATCTCGGCCTGTTCAGCCTGTGCTTCCTTCAACTGATGCACTCTTGGACGTCGAGCGGAATTTGCAGAGGAATTTTTTGGGGCTAGTTTTTCGTATAAGATGCCGTCGGAGACTCCGACTTCTCATTTAGTTAAGAAACGGAAGGACAAGGACCGACACACGCGGGCCACGGTTTCGGCTGAAACCACGGCCAGGCCTACCGCGAGTGTCTCGGTCTCAGCTGAAACCGAGTCCTTGGTACTTCCAATTGCCGAAACCGCTCAACCAACTACCTCGGTCCCGGAGGCCCCGACTGAGTCGGTTAATGAATTTCCAACAGAAACTGGTGTCCTGGAACCTTCCGACACCATTCCTTTAGACAAATCTACACCAGCACGTGGTGCAGCCAGGCCTCCTGCATCCATATCCATTAAGGCATTCTCCAGGGCTAAAGCTGCTAAACTCTCAAAAGCTTTGCCTCCCAAGGTTATCCCTCAGGGACCCTCTACTGGTTCACAGATTCTAAGCTTAGCAAAGGATCTTATCTTCTTAATTAGGGGCTCTCAACCTCATCCGGACAGGGGCTCTCAACCTCCTCCAGACAAAAGTCCCAGGGTTGAGCCCTCTGATCCCCACTCCTCAGATGAGGCCTCTGATGGCTCTACTCTCTCGGACCATCAGGAGGAGGCTTTTTTGGCCTACGAGGATTCTGATGCAGAGGAATCTATTCCCTCGGCCTCCCCTCCTGAAGAGTTTTCCTTTGGGGAGACACTACACACCATGAGAGAGCATTTCCAATGGCAGGGCCAGGAATTCTCTGATTCCAGGAAAAGATTAAGGACCTTTTTACATTTGCCTCAGCATAGGCCTTTAGCTATTCCTCCTGTTCTGAATGTCATTGATGATGTGTACTCTGACTCTAGCACAACCCCTGATTCTCTCCCTCCGGCTCCTGCCAAACCCGATAGGTACTACAGGGTCCCAGACTCACATCTTTACCTTTACAAGGCCCACTCTGCTGATCCAGAAACTATTTCCCAGGGCCCTAAAGGGGTTGCAGCTGCCACTGCTAAAAATCCTCTCCTCTCTGAAAGGGAGTCCAGAGCTTTAGAGAGATGGGGTAAAAAAGTGTATACTTCTGCTACTCTTTCTATGAGAGCATTAAATTGTCAATTTCATATGATACAGTACCAAGAGTATTCGTTAGATGAATTGCATAAAAAACTGTCTTCACCTGACCCCCTAGACCGCAAGTCACTTCAGGATCTGGTACATAACTCACAACAGGTTAGCAACCATTTCTTGCAATGTGGTTATGATGCATTGGAAGCTTCATGTAGGTCAGCTATGACTGGCACAGTCATACGTAGGCATGCTTGACTGAAGGAACAATATCTGCCAGACCATGTTAAAGCAAAGCTGCTGGATGCTCCTCTGGAAAAGCAAAAGTTATTTGGCTCCACGGCTCAGGAGGTCCTAAAGAAATTTAAAGAAAAGGCAAAATCCGTACAAACAGTCAAGGATTTTCTCCAAGTACAACCACCAAGATTCAGCAGGAATTGGCCTTCCAAGAATTGGTCCTTTCCAGACACAGAGAGGTTTCAGAGAGGCAAGAACAGGCATGCCAGAGGTAGAGGGCAAGCTAGAGGCTCCTACAGAGGACGTCAATGGCAGCCTCCCAACCAGAGAGGTAATGCAGGACCTTCAACTGCTGCACAAGGACAGGCTCAATGACTTTACTTTGACACCGCCAACCAGGGCTCAATTGGAAGCACCTTTGGGCAGAAAGCTTTCTTTATTCTCAGAAAATTGGCACAGTATTACAAGGGACAAATGGACACTGCAAATAATAGACAAAGGATACAGGTTTCATTTTCACACATTACCAAAAAGAAAGGGCATGCCAGACCTGCCACCGAATCAAAGGGCAGAGGCTTTGAAACAAATTTCCAGCTTAATGCAAATGAAAGCTATAGAAAAGGTTCCTCTCTCCGAACAAGGCCAAGGATTTTATTCCAGACTATTCCTTGTTCCAAGAAAAGAAAAACAATGGAGGCCTATTCTCGACTTGTCCGCACTGAATACTTATCTCATTGTGCCAAAGTTCAAAATGCTGACTCTACAGCAGCTCCTTCCCAAGCTGGGCAAGGGGTCTTGGCTGGTAACTCTAGACCTCAAGGAGGCATACCTGCATGTCCCTATCAGACAAAGTTGCAGAAGACACTTCAGATTTCTTGCAGGGTCAGAGCATTATCAATTCTCAGCATTGCCCTTTGGCTTATCTACTGCGCCCAGAGTATTCACGAAATGCCTGGCATCAGTAATTGCACACTGCAGACTTCAGGGGATTCAAATATACCCATATCTGGACGACTGCCTTATACAAGCGGACAGCCAACAAACTTTGGTAAAACACTTGAATGATGCCATCCACCTACTTCAGGCCTTGGGATATACAGTCAACTTTCACAAATCAAGACTTGTTCCATCCCAAAGAATAACCTTTCTGGGTGCCGATCTAGATACAACCACCCAAATAGCCTTCTTCACAGAAGAAAAACAAAGTCAACTACCAGATTACTTCAAAAATCTGACAAGACAAACCCAGCTGACTGCAAGGAAAATCCTGCAGGCCCTGGGTTACATGGCTTCTTGCATCCTTCTGATTCCGCAAGCAAGACTACATATGAGGAAACTACAATGGTACCTAAGGAGTTTATGGACTCAGCACAGTCACAGCCTGGAAACTTGGATACCACTCATTCCATGCCTTCAAAAGGAATTTCTGTGGTGGGCTCAAGCAAGCCAGTCAAACAGGGGTCTGCCTTTCAGCAAACCAATAGCCAGCCAAACCAGTACAACAGACGCTTCAGACCACGGATGGGGAGCGCACATGGAGGGCAGATGCATTCAAGGTCTATGGTCACAAAAGAGCTACGCATGCACATAAACCAAAAGGAAATGCTGGCAGTGATACATGCAGTCGAAGCCTTCAAACCCTTTCTGCATCATGGCCATCTGCTAATAAGGACAGACAACACCACAGTTATGTGGTACATAAACAAGCAAGGAGGCACCCATTCCTATCCTCTTTGCAGGCTGGCAATGAATCTATGGGAACTTTCCTTGAAACCTCAATATACAGCTACAATCCCAGTTTGTGCCAGGGAAAGACAATATACTGGCGGACAGCTTAAGCAGAAATATCATGGATGCACACGAATGGATGCTGCACCCAGACATCTTTCTACAGATAACACAATCTTGGTGGAGGTCGGACTTAGATCTTTTTGCCTCCCCCCACAATCATCAACTGAAGAAATTCTGCTCAAGGACATACCACCCACAAGCATGGAAAGTGGACGCCCTCTCTTTCAGCTGGAGAACTCTAACAGTGTATGCATTTCCACCACTCCCATTAATGGCCAAGGTTTTACTGAAGATCAGGACAGAGCAGCCAAAAGTGATTCTGATAGCTCCGGACTGGCCAAGACAGCACTGGTACCCACTGTTAAAGAGCCTGTCAGGCACGAAACCATGGCCTCTTCCTCTATGGCCACTTCTACTGACACAGCACAATTACAAAACTCTGCATTCCAACCTGAAAACCTTGCAACTAACAGCCTGGAAAATACCTTGACTCCTCCTCAGGACAAGCTATCCCAGAGAGTGAATGATATTATTATGGAGGCTCGCCGGCCTTCCACAAGAAAGGCATATTCAGCAAAATGGAAAAGATTTCACATTTGGAACACCACAAAGGGCCTAGATGCGACAGTGACGAACATGGCACATATCCTGGAATACTTAGCAGAAATGTTCCACAGTGGTCTGTCTTACTCTTCCATTAAAATTCATGCTTCAGCAATTTCAGCAGAGTACAATACTGATCCACCTGTCTTCTCTCATCCTCTCCTAAGACAGTTTCTAAGAGGAATCAAAAACATCAATCCTCCAAGGAAACCACCTCTACCTACTTGGGACCTTAACTTCGTGTTGGAAAAACTAACACTGCCTCCCTTTGAACCAGCAGCATCTGCAGAACTACAGTTCCTGTCTTGGAAGACTGCTTTCCTTCTGGCCATAACCTCAGCAAGAAGAGTATCTGAGTTACAGGCCCTTATGGCAGTACAGCCATTCCTTATTTTTCATCAGGACAGAGTTTCATTGAGAACCAATCCTACATTTATGCCAAAGGTAGTATCCAGGGTTTCATTAAATCAAGCTATTCACTTGCCTACCTTCTTTCCAAACCCACAAAACAAAGGGGAGAAACTTCTGCACACCCTGGACATACACAGACAGTTGCGCTACTACTTGGACAGAACTAAAAGTTACAGAAAAACTGACCAGCTGTTGGTAGCATATGCTGCTGGTACACAAGGAAAAGCAATTTCCAAACAGACAATTTCAAAATGGATAGGGAATTGCATTCGTTTTTGTTACTCCTTTCATGGAAAAACTGTGCCAGCTAACATTAGACCTCATTCCACGAGAGCCACAGCCACCTCCACAGCCTTCTTAAGAGGGGTGGCTACCAAGGACATTTTAGAAGCTGCTACATGTAGCTCCGTGCATACATTTGCCAAGCATTACAATTTACCTTTATATTCCAGATCCAGAGCAGGCTTTGCTACAGCAGTCCTGCAGGGCATTTTAGCTACACCATCCTTTACATAGTTCCTCCACCCCCAGATTGGCTATGGTATTCTACCCATATGTGATGACTGCAGATGCATCCTTGAAGGTCATAGTACATTTTTGTACCTACCATAAATGTAGCTGTCCGATAGGTATGCATCTGCAGTCAGGTTTACCCTCCCTCCTTCCCCTCTGTGGTATTTCTTGGGTACTTACCCCTCTTATAGCTAGCTGGGGGGATCTATTATGGTGTATTTGTTTTTATATTATTGTGCATGTTTGGATTTTTAAATGCATCTCTCCAAATTTAGCCTTCCTTAGAGGGCACCTGGCATCTGGGGCAAGAAAAACTGAGGAAGATGGCGTCGGCTGATGCTTTTATACCCCAGGCGCTCTGACGTTGGGGAAAGTGCGACATCAGCCGACGCCGGACCCAGACTTTGGAATCCGGCCGACCGAAGGGCTGCCTGAGGCAGGACAACCCATATGTGATGACTGCAGATGCATACCTATCGGACATCTACATTTATGGTAGGTACAAAACTGTACTTTTGCCTTCTCCCAGGCCACTGGCTATTTCTCCTGTACACATAGTACTTCCTGTTTCTAGGAAACCAGACAGGTTTTACAAAGTGTTTGAATGTCAGAAGAACCTTTACAAAAGTACAAAGACTGACCTTTCAGCAGTCTCCACTGAAGCCACAAAAGGTATACCTAAGGGAACAACCAAACATCCCTTACTTAATGGTAGAGAAAATAGTCTATTAGACAGATTTGGGAAAAAAGGTTATATCTCTGCCAACATGCATTGAGAGCTTTGAATTGCCAGTTCCTTATGCAAAACTACATTGAATGTCTCTGGGGCAAATTTCTAGCTAAGGTGGATTCTATTGTTGATACAACCTTATCTAAGGAAATTCATTAGACAGCTAGAGAAGCATTACAAGTTTCCAGACACTCCTTAAAGTGTGGCTATGACACATTAGCTGCATCATGTAGAGCAGCTGCCACAGTTTTTTTTCATTTGCAGACATTCATGGCTCTGGACCCAGCACCTGTCAGATCAGGTTAATGCTGAACTACTAGATGCTCAACTAGATAAGGAATTCCTTTTCAGACCTCCAGCTGAACATTTTTTTGAGACGCTAGATAAAAAAGGAAAGCAAATAAAAACTGTGATAGAAATCTGTCTCCAACACCAAGGTACAGTAGGAATTACCCTTCAAAACCTTGGCCTTTTCTCCCTAGACTAGACAAGACAAGACAAGGGTAGGCCACCCTGTTGCAAGAGACTCAGACAATCCAGGAGATGACGAGCAGAACAATTACACAGAAGAGAAAACTCCAAAGAGCCCACTCAGCACAGAGATCAACTGTGATTATGTCCCACCCCAGCCTACCTTGCTGCTACCCACCCATACTAGCTGGAAGACTCCTCTTTCCTAACCTAATGGAAAACCATCAGCAGGGACCAGTGGGTCCTCACTATCATAGAAAAGGGGTACTACATCCAGTTCAGAGAAATCCCATCCTTCTTTGACATTACAAAATGTCCAAAAGAGCAGGAAAACCTTGTACCACCCATCATCAGGGAACTTCTTCACAAAATATCCATCCAGGTCAAGAGGAAAAATTCTACTCAAGGATTATTTTGGCTCCAATAAAGATGGGCCTCTCAAAGTTAAACAAGTTTTTGACATCCCAAAGTTCAGAAAGTTTATGTTGCAAAAACTACTCCCATGATCTTCCAGGATGCCTTCATGGTCACTGTAGACCTAAAAGGCACTTTACCTCCCTGTCCCCTTAGCACGCAGTCATAGAAAATATGTATGATTTGTAGCAACAGGCTCTAACCTCCAGTTCTGTACTTTACCATTTGGGCTGTCCACTGTTCCCAGAGTTTTCACAAAATGCTTAGCCCCTCTGATAGCATATTGCAGAACTCTGGGAGTTCATATTCACCCCTACTTAGAGAATGATCTCATTCAGGGAATATCTACAGCAGCGACCCTAGACACCTTGCAGATCACTGTAGACTGCTTTCAGAATGTAGTTCTCACCTTAAATCTTCAAAAGTCACAAATTATTTCTCAAACATGGATCCCCTTTGTGAAAGCCCTTATAGATTCAGTTCAGCAGAAAGCTTTCCTTCCTCAGGATAAGATAGTTTTCCTGACAGGCTACCTGACCAGCCTGCTTTCAAAACAACACACCTCAGCAAGGGAGTTCCTGAGGATTCTGGGGTACATGACATTCTGCATTCTCATGATCCCACTTCCAAAGTTACACATGAGAAAACTTCAGTGGTTCCTAAAAATGTTTGAGAACAGCATGTTCAAACTCTGGAAAGTGTACTTCCCCTCCTTCCATGCCTGAAGAAGGAGCCCTATGGTTGAAGACCACCATATGGTGATACCTAGGGACAAATTTCTCTTTACCAGCAGCAGAAAAGACAATCACCACAGACAGTTCAGACATAGCTTGGGGGGCCCACTTAGGTTCCCTGAAAATGCAGGTCATCTGGACACCTCAGCAGATAAAATTGCATATAAATCAGAAAAAACTGCTAGCAGTTTGTGTGGCCATAAAGGCTTTTTTAGCAGAACATAAGCCCAGGGACTCTGCAGATCTGGGCAGGCAACACCACAGTGACATGATACATAAGCAAGAGGAAGCACTGTCCTACCCTTTGTTCAGCCTTTCAAGGTCTTCCTGGACCTAACTGTACAGTAGGGTGTCCCTTTAATAGACCTGTTCACCTCTCACCATGATAAACTACAGAAGTTCTTGGAACTTGGAAAAGAGATGCTTTCTCTTTCACTTGGGCAAACTGGTTCATGTATACATTTCCACCCTTGCCTCTGATCCCCAGGGTACTGATAAAAGTCAAGATGAACCGACTTGGCATGATCCTAGTAAACCTTTTCTGTCCTACGCAATACTGGTTCTCCCTTCTCTTGACCCTCCGTGAGGGGAGATTACATACCCTACTGCAGTGAGTAGATCTCATCAGCCAAGCTAAGGGATCTGTTTTTCATCCTCACTTAGTCATATTCAGGTTAACAGCCTGGAGAACTGGATTTTGACATGAAGGACTTCCTCCTATCCCAAAGATGTGCATTCCATTCTAAAGGAATCAAGGAAGCCCAATACCAGAAAATAATACCTTTCAGCATGGAAGAGATTTTCTACCTGGTATCACAGCAAGAACACCAGCTCTTCTCAGGCAGACATCGGCTCATTCTTGCAGTTTAGACATGGACTAATCTGCCATATCAGCTTGTCAGCACAGCACTCCACCTGTCTTCTCACACCACCCATATGAAACTTTTCCTAAAAGGAGTAATATGTGACCACTCAGAGGGAGCCCTATTCCTGCCTGAGATGTAAATTGTGTGTTAGAAAAACTAACCTTGCCCCTCCTCTGAACCTGCTGCCACTGCCTCTCTAATGATCACCTATAAGACCACTTGTCTTATAGCTCTCACATCATCAAGGAACATTTCAGGGCTACAAGCTCTCATGTGTAAACAACCTTTCACTGCCTTTCTCAGGAATAGGGTAACCCTTTAGAACAAATCCATTCTTTATGACCAAAGTGGCATCAAAACTTAACCTAAACCAGGCTATCCATCTACCAGTCTTCTTCCCAAATCCACAGAACAGGGGCAGAGTAAGTCCTTCATTCCTTATATGTGCATAGGCAGATCAGGTACTATCTGGACAGTACACATATCCCTAACATTGCAGAGCCATTACTAGTGGCATTCACAGAGAGTAAACAGGGGAGACTTTTTCTGCAAACAAACAATTTTAAAATGGATAGCAACCTGCATAGTTGTATTACCAACACCATGGAAAAGATCTGCTTGGGCATACAGGCATGGAGGAATTACCACTGCTTTCCTCAAAGAAGTCTCTACCCGGGCTATCCTAGAGGCAGCCATATGGAACTCAGCACTCACCTTTATAAAACACTATAATCTAAGAAATGTCTCCAAGGCTAGATCAGGTTTCAATGCTGCCTTCCTAGCTTTGGGAGTCTTCCTAAGAGTCAGTACTGCAACATTGACAATGAAGATCATAGTATAGTTGTGTCCCACTTACCATAATTGTAGATGTTCTAGTAGATCACTGTTACAGTACATACTCCCATGCTCCAACCCCTCTATCTGCTGACTGCTTCCCCCCCCTCCTTGCTTGATAGAAGAGGCAGATGTAGTTCTCTTATTTCCTTCATCCCCTTTCTGCCTCCTGTTTTTTTCTACTTTTCACTCAAATTCAGACAGCTGGGCAGGTAGTGGTGTCCTTAGACATCAGTCTGGTAGTTCACTGCGTAGAAAGACCTGAAGATGGTGCAGACAGATCCCTTCTTATAATCTGACATCCAGAAGGTGGTCGTTGGATGTTCATCAGCTAGTCATCTGATGATGCATAGACTGTGGAAACTGGGATGGTTGTGGGTTTCTGCATAGGAAGAAGGCCAGGAATCAGTACCACAGTATTGATCTACTTGAACATCTTCAATTATGGTAAGGGGGACAGAACTATACTTATTGCTTTGACTTCAGCAAGAAGCGTATCTGAGATACAATTTCTTCGGGTGAGTCATCCTTGTCTCATTGCTTCACAAAGATATGGTAACTCTGAGAACACATCTTTTGTTTATGCCTAAGGTCATTTCAGATTTTACACTAAGCTAGGTTCCTCATCTCCCTGTTTTCTTTCCAGGGACTAAATGTAAGGAAGAAAGAATTGTTCACACTTTGGATGTCTGTAGACAGCTCTGGGAAAATCCTTCAGACCTTCTGGGTAACTGTTTGTCTCTTATGTAGGTAAGAATAAAGGACAACCAGCATCGAAACGGACTATTTCTACTTGGTTGTCCCATGCTATTGCTTTTTGTTATTCTCACCAGAACAAGTCACTGCCAGGCAAAGTCAAGGCCCACTTTACTAGAACTCCGGGTACTGCTTTGGCTTTTCATAAAGGGGTTGTCTCTGGAAGCATAGTAGAGGCAAAAATTTGGTCATCTGTGCACATCATTACTAAGCACTACAAATTAGATTCCTTTTATAGGTCTAGAGCAAGCTTTGCTAGGATTATCCACCAAGGGATCTTGGACTCTCTATCAGTCTTCCTCCTCTCATACTCAACAATCTTGTGGTATTCATCACATATTGCTTACGGCTACTGCAGCAGTGATCTAATGATGAACATAGCACAGTTATGTAAGTAAGCAATGGAAATTTTTCAAGTAGATCATTGCTTTGTTAGCCAATCCCTTTCTCCATTCCCTGTTTTTGCCAGGGTGTGGGATTTCTTATTTTTATGTATTGTCACTTGAAGGGCATTAGCCTCCATTTCTTCTAAGGTAAGAAAGCTCTGAAGTATTTGGCACCCTAACCACTTGTTTTCTCTGCATCTCTCTTGCATATCAGTGGCTAGGGTGTGTGGAAGAAGCTGTGAAGCTTAGGGAAGCTGGAAAGCTACTCTGATCCTTGGCAGAATATCTATATTGCTTAAGGCTACTGCAGCAGGGATGTATTCAAACATCTGCTGTTGTGGTAAGTTTACTTACAACTGTACTTTCCAGACTGGCAATGTATAAAGTTATGTTATCCACAACAAATGCTATTTTCTCATTAGTATTTTCCCATTTATATTTTATTTTATGTATGTTTATCTTATGTCCCTGGCTCATGTTTCTAAATAGAAAGGAAATAGTAATGGAGAAATTAAACACTGCTGTCTAGTTGCTGTCATCTCCACAACCATAGCTTGAGCTCCTCTGTTGATATTAGATATTAACATTGTCCACATTTTGTGGAAACCCAAATACCTGAAAAGAACACTTCATAAATTCCCAACTCATTCTGTCAAATACCTTTTTGGCATCCAAACTTATGTACATTAATGTATTATTATTTAGCAGTAACCAACAATTAGGTGTAGGTATCACAGGATTAACCCGTAATTGGCATGGTTTAATCACAAGAGTGAAGCCTGAGTGATTTAAACAAGCCAAACGTGGGTTAATTCTGTGATACGCATTGTGACAATGTGAGGTGCTGCTATCTGTGCTGGGGAGAGTGGAGTGGTGCATGTGTAATGTGCAAGTGATGTTGGCTGGAGTTTTGTAGATAGTTTTGTATGGTTTGAGTGTCACACTGACTAATACAGAAGCGAGTGTTAAAAATGTATTGACAGGGTTATTATAACAGGTTATATGTTTCTCTAAACAAAGAATTTTGGAAGGGAAGAGTAGCAGTTTTTGAAATTGTTCTATAATTTTCAAGTACTGCAACAGATGTTAGCAAAACTCTGAATGTGTATTGTACCAGAGTCAGGTGATCAAATGTGATGTCATTCTATAACCAGCACTGAGAGGATGGAACTCGCACAGCAGCTTGTTTTGTTTGGAACCTGATATAAAAATCTATGACCGTTATCATAGTTCAGTTAGTTGAGTTCAGTCAGATGGAAGCTTATCACCTTGCCTTGTGGAAGTAAGCATCTCAACATTCTATCTTGCCTTGCTGTATTAAGTTAGCTAGGGAACAGTTATTCTTTAGACAGTCAGGAAATACAATGAGATTAGTTTAGTACTGTTTTTCTGCATCTGTTTGAATCTGTCCAACTGTGTTATTTTTATTTCCCTTGTGATTGAAACTCTAATGTTTGTTGTACGTATATATTTAGTATTCTCATGTTTTCTATGTTATTATTTATTATTAAATATTTTTAAACCTTTCATTGTGGCTGGACTTTTAGAGACTACTTTTAAAATCTTGAGAGTACTTGTGCTTATTTTAGTGACACCTTTGCCACTCTGAAAAGCCTGGCTGCTTTGGTTACACTCTACCATTTATGTTAGATTGATTTTACTCAGTATGATTGGATACCCTTGTAAGAGCCTGACAGTGGTTGACTGGTGACAGTGAGGCCACCTTATAGTCTTGGCAGAAGGTGTACAGCTAGTAAGTCTGTACCAGCCTTCCCAGGAATGTGTGTATGTGAAAATCAAGTACCCAGGTGTGGGTTTGTCACCTATTTGGGACTGGGACACAGTGCTCCAAAGGAAGTCTTGTTTGGGTTCTGGAGAGAGAGAGAGAGAGAGAGAGTCCAGTCCGAGGTCTGGAGCAGGTTCCCTGTGTGCTCTTGGGGAAAATTGTGCTTGATGCAGAAAGATACATTTGAAATACTGTATAAATCCATTCCTGTTTTTCGTGACCATCTCTCACTGGTGTTAGTGGTGAGACTTGAGGCTCCTTGACTGCTGACTTGAGGTGAACAGAGGCTGTCACACCCACACCCAGTTATTGGTTATTGCTACAATACCATGACATTATTTAAGAAAGGCAAGCAATTTCTTTCTTAAATAATGTATTTTTATAATGGCACTTTCCAAATTCTTCCTTTTCTGCTTACATATTGTGCATGTATATGGGAGGGACTTTTTCTTTTTTGCAAAATACAAGAAACCTCAACAAAGCCCAGCATAATGGGGGAACAAAGGTCCAAAAATGGGGACAAATTTTAAATATTGCTCTTATAAACTTGAAGTACCCGGAATAAATGTTGTGTTAGTGGATATGAAGCCTGAACCTGAAATATCTGTCATTATTTAATAACTTCAATTCCCAATGGATTTCCAGAAAAAAAAATATTTTTTATGAGTAACAGACTAAAACTATGAGGCAAAAATCTGGACATTCTGAGAAAATCCTGACAGCTGAGAGGTATAAGACTCTGCCAAATGTTTAGGAAGGACAGTGCAGAAATACAAGGAAAATCAGGTACATTTTTATTGGCATATGTCAATAGAAAAGTCTCTGTGCTCAGTGGTACTTCAGTAGCTGGACTTTTTTTCTGTTGGTACATGCACCGTTTACATTCAGTATGCTGGTTGGGTTGTCCAATCATCATGCATGGTTTGAATGGCATTTTGTACCTTTTTGCTTGTCATACACTCTTCTAAGTCATAAGGGCTCTGAAAACGCTGTCTTTGCCTACCTTCTGTAAACAGTTTTATTATTCTTGGCAATGTTTTTACCATTTTTTTGCCAACATTTTTAGTTATGGAATCTTTCTCCTCCATCCACTATCTAGCCATCTACAACCCCTTCTCCCATGTGTTTGCCATAGGGTTCAAGTGTCACTTCAACAGTGACAGTCATCTAGAGCCAAGTTTCACACTGCCAGGTGGCTAGCCCTGCTGTGTTTTTTCTTCCATACCACACTCTTGAAACGCACAGTCACACCTATGGGTAATTTAGAGTTTCCAGTCCATCTACTGCATGCTTTGGAATGTGAGAAGAAACTGGAGCACCCAGAAGAAACCCATGCGAACACAGAGAGAACATGCAGAACATGCAGACTTTGCACAGAAGGCACCCCAGCTGTTATTCGAAGTTGAGAACCTCTTACTATGTGGGGAAAATGGTATCCATCTGTGCCTCACAGGCATCTAAAACAGTTTTTAACATGATTTTTCCCTACTTTGGTACAATTACCACTCCAGCTTCTTTTCAAGTCAAGGACACATCCCCACCCCTGAAAAATATTACTAAAAGTATTAACCATTAAATATTTTTGTTGCATGCTGTTTATTTTCATATCTGTATCTTTTATGTTTAAATAATGTACTGTTATATGATCTAAACTATGCTTTTATGTTTAAATAATGTACTTTTTTTTAATCTTTTTTGTAAAAAAAAATTTTATGGAGCTTTTCTCCCTGGGTCTTCGTTGAAAATGGGCCAGTGGCCCAGTCTGACTTTCCCTGTAAACAAATGTAAAATAATAATAAAACTCTGGTTTACTTATTTTTATTTATGCCCTGTTCCTTATTTTTAGATACTACTTTTGAAATTCCATCACTTTCAGGAGTTTTCCCTTATTCTGGCTACTCATTGTTTCTTCAATTTCACCTTCCTTTATTTTTAATGTTATTATGTTAATACCTTCTTTCCTACTTATATTAAAAGTTGTAGTGGTCTCAAATGTAATGCCATCTCTTTTGAGTTAATTCTCATCACCTACATCTTAGCTATATAGTGTACTGTAATACTGTACTATTATATTCATAATTTTTCCTGGGCCTGCTTCTGTCAAGTCATTCTCATAATTCTTGATTTTAATTATCCTTTCAGCCTTTTGTTGCCTCAATCATAGAACCAGCACGTTGGTTGCTGTAGGGTTGTTGTCAAAAATAGTTGTTTTAGAACCATTGTTCTATGTTCATTTATGGATGGCCATGGTGGTGCAGCGGTTAGTGTTGCCACCTCACAGCAAGAGGTTCTCCGGTTTGATCCTCGGCTGGGGTGCCTATGTGGAGTCTGCATGTCCTCCCTCTGGTCGCGTGGGTTTCCTCTGGGTACTCCGGTTTCCTCCCACATCCCAAAGACATGCTGTAGGTGGATTGGACACTCTAAATTGGCCCTAGATGTGAGTGAGTGTGTGTGCCTTCTGTGGAAAGTTGGGCACTGGGCTGAAAACTCGACACTGTAAAACTCCACTGCCAATCATTAGCGGACAGGTGATTTGCTGTGGCAACCCCTAACCGGGAAAAGCCAGAAGAAGAAGTTCTATGTTCATTCATAATTTTTAAGTACTGGACATTCTGGCTACCTTTTATTCTCTTTAGTCTTTAGTATTCCCCTTACTTGTTTTTTTGCTTCTGTAAATCTCTTACTTTTCTAAACTTTCTGGATACCTATTATGACTTATTCCATGTCTTATTTCTTTCATTCTAGCCACATTTCTAATCTTCAGTTTACTGTTACCCCAGTCTTTTGCAAGACCACTAAGATTCAAATCTGATAAATTTCACTTAAAGTTTGATCTGTCTAATAATTAAACAATATCCTTTT
Source organism: Protopterus annectens (assembly GCF_019279795.1). Classification (NCBI taxonomy): domain Eukaryota; kingdom Metazoa; phylum Chordata; order Ceratodontiformes; family Protopteridae; genus Protopterus; species Protopterus annectens. The sequence goes on along the minus strand of NC_056731.1, from coordinate 618,104,421 downwards.
CAGAAGAAATACGGGAAATGCCACTGCTTGCTACAACAGTCTTACTTGTGTGCAAAACATTTGTATAGGTGTATGGTCTGGCACTATCACTGGATGTGCATTTGTGATTTGCATCATGTTAGTGTTCTTTTGTTCCATGACTTCAGTGTAATTTTCCGAAAGAGCACATTACCCTGAAAAGTGTGTATTCCAGTTAATTCTGTCTTCCTTTCATTATTTTAATGATTCCAAAGAAATGCGTATGTTTCACAAAGTATCTGCCATTAACCTGTATTCTGTAATGTCCTTTTCCTCATGAGGCATCTTCCTTTTCTCTGTAGTGTTCCCTTCTCCAGCCACTGTCATGTATACTTAATGAAATATTATAATGTCTCTCATAATATTCTTTATATCATAACACAGTACTTTTGGTGGGATATATTCTGAAAGCAGTGTAATTCTTAAACCCTGCCAGCAGCCTCTCGCCAGTATACATTTTCATTGCCTATTCTTCATCTGTAAATGAATCTTTATTCTGAAACCATTTTTAATTAAGACCCCGTTTTGTTTTCCTTCTATTCCAACAAGAAACACTCTGCGTCCAGTTTTCTTTACAACTCTTTCATGTGTTTTATGATTCATATGTATTTTTGTAACATTAGTATCTTGCTGTCTTGCAAATATTTGAATAGAAAATGATCTCTCCTTCCTGCTGCTCTATAACCTTCCAGTCTCATAAGTGAAATTGTGACAAACAAAAAATTATTTTATTCTAGACATTTTCTTTATCTTTGTTTCAGAGTGATCCTTAATAGTGTTTCTATATTTTTTCAGCAACTTTATATATATATATATATATATATATATATATATATATATATATATATATATATACTTGTGTAATATTATTATAGTTGAACTAAATATCTTACGTTTATTAAAGCATACAATCCCCTCCTTACACAAACAGGTAACATATTGGCTATATTTTTCCTAAGATAATAGAGCTACTGCTCTGTATAAATGCTGGTGTAATGTTTCTACCCCTTTCTAATCAGACTCAAACACCGATTTACTTCTGTGAACTAGAAAACACCTTATTGTAAATCATTTGAATATTTGTTTTACTTGCTACTAGTAACTTAGATGTCTTATTTCTGAAGTTGTCATTCTTCTTGTGTTGCTGTACATTCAAACATTGCTATCTATCTTCTTTCATTTATTATATTTTTTTGCTTTAAAGATGAAAGAAGAAGAAAACTTTCATTCCTGCAGTGTATTCATTCCTGCAACTGGTCCACATTTTTACCCATCACTGTATATCCCTTGAAAAACTCAATTGGCTCTACCTACCTCACTTCCTAACTTACAGCTCACCACTGCATATGAAATCATAACTAAACCAAAAGATTGCCCATCCCTATCCTCATTAATGTCCCCCTACAATCCTTGCTAGATATCCCAGATCAGAAAATAAATGTCTCCTAAAGGTAGAATTACCCAATCTTACAGCTGGCTGAGCTCTTTACTTAGTTGCTGTAGCCAAGGTGTGGAATTCCTTACCCACCACAATCAGAACCACTTCAAACACCACCATTTTCAAGAGGTTTCTGTAAATACCTGTCCAAACTATGGCTGTATACATGCTCACGTAATTCTTCCTTCATTACATGAAACTAGAAACATCTATCTATCCTCACTTAATTTAACTCTTCTCCCTCTCAGTTTTATGCATCCTTAGCTACAAGATGAAATTTAAAGAAAAGAATAATTCTAATTGTATATCAACATGTGTATATTGTACCCGGATGGAAGTCATTGTTGTTTTTGTATTTTGTATAGTGTTGCTTACTAGTAGCTTCAGTCTGTCAGCAGTCTTTATGTAACTTTATCTCATCAATATATGTGTAATATGTGGAGTTTTTCTTCCTGGGCCTCCCCTGAAAATGGTCACTCCTAGACCCAGTGGACTATCCTGGAAAACAAATGCAAATAAGTAATAAGCAAAATAGCGTAGTCTGCATGCTGATCCCAGGCTGCATTCTCATAGCAAATGTAACTGTAACCAAACAGCATGCAATATAATTTATTTTCTTACTTGTGTTTGCTGATTTCAGTGGGTTTAATTGGTTTTAAAATGCATTTCAGTGTACAACTTATATTTTAGTTATCCTTACCCATATATGTATCTGTCTGCCTGTCTATATATCTGTCTATCTATCTATCTAGCTAGCTACCTGTTTTTTCATGCAGTTAAACTACTTTCCTTAGTCAGTTGCCTGTATCTAGCAGTTTAATCACATTACATCTAAAGCTGTCAGTGTTGCTACCTACCTACTTTCAATCAGCATATTTTTGCCTCTTTACCTTTTTATTTGTTCACACACTTGGTACACATAATCAGAGCTAGCTTTATATGTAATTGCCTACATTTTAGCAAAATATAATTTATTAGTTTCCTTTCCCCTTTGGCATTCATTTATTTCCTTTCCTCTCCCACTGTCATAAAAACTTTATAAGTAACACAGTTTGGTGTTCAACAACAAGTAGGACTTTTATCCCATATAATGCACTAATACCCCTGCCCTCCAGTTTGTTTTCAAGTAAAATTTGAAATATAATACTAATACTTACATTTTCTCTCTGGTACTTAATTAGTTTCACTGTTTATATAGTAGTATCTTACAGAGTACAACTCACATTTTAGTTAAATCAAGCATCCTTGTCCATATAAAATATATCCAGTTTAAGTACTATACTCATTACATGTTCTCAATGCACTGTTTTTTATGGAGTCTAAGAACCAAATGAAATGCACCAGTACCACAAGCCGTAAGAACGGACTCTCAGGAATTCCATAAAGTGTTTAAATAAATAAAGAACTTTAAGGCTAAGCTCTTTCACCCGAAAAATCAGGTCTTCATCAGAACTGTTATGTTATTTCACTTCTTTGTGGAATTCCTGAGAATTGGGTTGTGTGGCTTGCGGCACTGGTGCATTTCTTTTTTGTTTGTGGTTTCTTGGCAGTGGAAGATCCTTTGTGTATGTTTTTATGGAGTCTCTGTCTCTCTCCCTTTTTTATTTTTTGAAAGCTCTTTTATCTCCTTTGTTTTACACACGATTTTCCTTTGGAAAACAAAAAGGTATTCATACAGAATCTCTGTATTGAAATGTCCATAGCTACTTTTCTGCATATGCTGACTAATTACTTTTTCTGTCATCCTCTTCTCTCTCTTCCAGTTCTTGCCTTCTCTTCTTTTAATCAGCTCATATTCTGCCTGTCGAGGGACTGTCGGTTTTTAGTCTGAGTGGTGTGGAAGACTGAAAGCACTGTAGGTTATATTAACTTGAAGTAGTTTCATTTCTCAAGTTTTATGAAAGGAAGGAAAACATTTATTTCTGTTTTGTTTTTGTAGTCAAACGTCATTATCCACTTAGGCTGTTATGTCTCCAACTTTGTTTCTTTCTTTCTTAAAATTGAAATAATTTCTCCTCTTAAGATGGTTTATCGGCAGTTTTATCGTTGTAGGTCTCTGCTACTTTCTCAGTCTCGAATTAGGAATATTTACTCGTATGTACTCTTTCTAGTTTAATATCAACAAGAACATGTCCAGCTCATGTGCTGCAGCATTTTTTTCAAAGTCTTTATTATAGTGCTTCCCTTTTATTTGTTCTGGCATTGATGCAAACCACAACTTGTCTCTGCATGACTTCTCATCAAGTTCAGTACGTTTATGTGCCATTTGCTAATATTTTAAGTGCTTCTCCATATTTTTTTCTTTCATCTCCTTTTCACAGCTAGTATATCCTTTATTTCCACTGAATGCCTGGTTAAAACTATATTGTTTCTGTGTATTTCAAGAGGGAACCAGTTATCTATTTGGTCTCCAAGTACATTTCATTAGTCTTTCTCTTTAGGATAACTGAGGAATTTTCTCATTCAGCTGCCATTACCATCTGTTTTTGCCACCAATGCTCTAAGCCTGTGGCACAACCCCAGCTCTGAAATGGTCAGATACCCTTATCCCCTTTTGAATTTTCACAGTTTTTCTTTTACTTCATTTATTTCTCTTCTGTATTGAACTTCGGGACATCATATATACTTCAGCTACTAATTTGTGTAGATTGTAGGCTTCAGCTCTTTTTAATGATTTCCAGACTAGAATACATTTTTTTTGTCTTCGCACACTACCACTGCCAAATTCAACCCCATTCAAGACTTCATATTTTGTAAAACCTATTCTAGGTTTGATGGGAAAACAATGAAAGGCTATTAATGTTTTATTCAGTTCTTTAATGAATTTCTTAGTCTGTGGGGGGGGGGGGGTTATAACACGTTAAGTAATACAACTTTAATTAAATTGAATCTGCCCCCAAAGGTAAATATCATCTTATTCTGTGTGGATATTGTTTCTTTTAAAATATTCAGTAATATTATCATAATTTTTTTGCATATTATTATCTTAACATTTTAGGTAGTATTATTTTCCCAGATATTTTAGTTCACTATAGTTCTGTTTATATTTGTATTCTTTCCTCCAAAAATGTATTTGCTATTTTGATTGAATAAAATACAGTTAATTTCACTTTTGTTAAATTTGATGTCAAATACGATGAGTTAACAGTACCTGCAAATAGTAATATTTTTGAATGATAATTTTCACCAGTGTAAGAGCCCTCTATGTATCTATTTGCCTTATTGAATCTGCTTAAGCTTTAAATATTGCTTAAAATACTTTATGTACAGTTTAGAGTTATTTATCCTACTTCATAACTTAATAAAAGTATTAGGGCAACAGTATAGTTCTAAAACATTAAGTATTGTTAGCTTATAGAATCAGAAGCCTTCTCTTTTTCCAGCCTAATAAGTATCAACTCCTGTTTGTTGTCAGAAAAATTGGTGTTAACATTCTTTTAGTGTAGTCATAAGTTTGACTTCTAATTGTAAAACCAGTTGATTTTCATCTGCTAAAATTTGCACTATTAGTTTTTGTTTATTTTATAAAACTGACATATATCTTATCAGTGTTTAGTATCAGTATTTATGTGAAGGGCACAAGTTAGAATGCTTGTCTTGTTTCAGTAGAGGGGCAGTCAACATACGTCACCAAGAAGACAAAAGAATCACATCCATAGTTTCTGCATTGACAGATATTTCTATTTTCATCAGTTGAATAATGTTCTATGAAAGTAGCTTATAAATCTGAAGAATTACTCCATCTGCTCCTTTAGCTTTATTCTCCATTAGTCTTTTTATGTGCTTGATTATTTCTAACATGGATTGGAGTGCGTTTTTTTCTGTTTTTAATATCTTCATAATATTACTTAAAGGATAGTAAAACATCTTCAGTATCCGTAACTAATTCTATTTTAGTTGGGGCATGAATATATTTTCTTGATTTGTTCTAGATATCAGTTTTGGTGTTGTCAACAGCCTTTTACATTTATCATAGGATCATAGGAGGTTATTAGGCTATTGTCCCTGAGGCCCTTATAATCCTAGCCAAGAGTTTAGCCCATGTTTAGACAAATCAGCACCCAATGACCCTGTCCAGCAGGGACACGGGTGGAATCCCAGGTGTATATTTTCTGTTTCCCATCCAGTTATCCAGGTTGCACTTAAAAAGGGGTAAAGAGGTGCTCTGCTTGATGTGGAGAGGGAATCTCTTCCATAGATGGGGGAGTCTCTGGGACACAAATCTGTCCTGCCAATAAGTCTTGTTTATGTCGCAGACCAGGTTGAGGCCGCGTGTGCGGGCTACTTGAGTGGAGCTTGACTTGCGGATGTGCAGCAGTCCCATCAAGGTAGGGTCCATGATCGCCTTGCATGCCAGACAGAGGTCACCTCTGAGGAGTCTGTATGAAACTGAGTAGAGGGATAGGGCTTTTAGCCTATCTTGTGTATGGTAGATGTTTCAGGCCCTGGATTCTCCTGATGAGGAACCTCTGTGGTCTCTCCAGTTTTTGCATGTGCTTTGCAAGGTACCTGCCGAAACGGGCATTGTATTCAATAATGGGCCTTATAAGGGAAGAATACAGGGATGTTATGACCTACTTGTCCCTGGATTAGATACCCTTACATATGAGGTACGCCATGTAGAAGGCTTCCTGTACATTGGAAGCAACATGGTGGTCAAAAGTCAGGTTGCTATCAACCTGGGTGCCCAAATCCCACATGACTGATTGCGTGCTTAGGATGTTGTTATTAATGTGATAATTTTTGGGGGCGTCACTCTCCCCAAAGGGGATGAAGATGCATTTTTTGGTATTCAGCTTGAGGCCATATTTCTGGCACCAGCCATTTGTCTGAGTGAGAACCTCTTGGAGGATGTCCACATCACTTGGGGAATTGATGACAGCATTCAGCTTGCAGTCGTCTACAAACTTGGTCAGCCGTAGCCCACTGGTTTTGACCTGCACCTCAGAAAAGTATATCCCCTACTTTGACTACGTGGGTTCAGTCAGTGAGCCAGTTTGCTACTCATCTGATAACATATGGATTGATGCCTAGTTGAGAGTTTATCTATTATGCCTGAGTGGGGAATAGTGTCAAAGGCTTTGGCCAGGTCAAGGTAGGTGGTGTACGCAGTCTTCCTCTTGTCCATGGCTTTGGTGACTGTCTCAAAGAAGTCGACCAGATTTAGCAGACATGACCACCCCTTGACAAAGCCAAACTGTGTGGGATCAAGTGTTTGGAGGTTGCCAATGTCCTTGTTATTGAGGTGCATGATAATCCGTTCCATGGCCTTACGATCAGGCAAGTTAGGCTGATGGGTCTGTAATTTCTCGGGTCTGTGGACACTCCACCTTTATGTAAAGGGATGATAGTGGCTGTCCTCCACTCAGCTGCAATGAAGCCAGTACTCAGGCTTTGGTTGAATAGGGTGCCTAAATAGTGCTGCAAGTTCCTGCCTGAGTTCACATAGGATGCAGCTTGGGATGTTATCAGGTCCCATGGAGGCTGTATTTTTTGCCTTTGAGAGAGCAATGATGACCTGTTCCCTAGATATAAGAGGGAGGGGGCAGATACTGTGGATGTCCTGATTTACTGATGGGGGGACAGAGGGGTAAAGTTTTTGCTGAATCTGTCAGCCAACAAGTTTGCTATATCTATGGCATATATATATATATGTGGTGTCCTTGACCACCAGTTCTGAACAGATCTAGGTGCTTCCGTTGAGGTTGCGGACATATGTGAAGAAGGCATTATGATTGTCTCTAGTAAATGTGGCCAATTTGGACTCGAAGTTTGCTTTGGAGGATTTCACTAGTGGTCTTATTTGCTTGCTCAGACTAAGAAGACATTGCTTCCAATTGGGCACCTGCTCCTTCTTGGTGTCGGACAGCAGTTTTTTCCTTTTGTTATAGAGTTTATTTGTTGCAGCAGATGTCCACCAGACAGGTTTACTCTTCCTTACGGAGGAAGATTTAGTCTTGCCAGGTATTCCTGATTCCATGCATCTATATAAATGCTCGTATAGTGCTTTGGTGTAGTTTTGGATATTGGTGCTAGTTCCTACTGAGGGGCAGGGGGCTGTGAAGCTGTTTATACCATCCCTCAGGAGGCTGTAATCAGCTTTGGAGAAGTTTTGTATGTTGGATCCTAGCTAGAGGGGGATTGGGGGAGATGGTGACTTTGAAAGGGACCACTTTGTGGTCGGATCTTACCAGGGAGGATGATACTATAGGGATCCTGCAGTGGTTACTCATGTTGGTTAATACAAAGTCCAAGATATTATCACCTCTTCTGGGGGTAATGGCTAGCAGCTCTAAGGCATTTGCTTTGACAAAATCAAGGAATCTCTAGGCATTTGTATTCTGGCATGAGTAGTTCTTCCAATCTATGTTTGTGAAGTTAGTCACCCAGGATCAGGGTAAAGGGTTGAATCTTGATAGATCTGAACAGGTCCAAATAGGCGGATTGGCATCTTGAGTCATATTTGAGGGCTGTTAGCTAGCTATGATTTGAATAGGTGTCTTGTCAGTGGTTAACTGCACCTGGAGTGTCTCCTGTGCTTCATACTATTTGACCAACCTGGAGGTGTGTTTCTCTTTAATGTATATTGAAACTTCAGCTCCTTTAGCTTTACTGCCTACAGTTTGGGGTCTGAATGTATGATAGGATAAGTAACCAGGTAAGGTAGGGGTGCTCTCCGCAGCTTTGAACCAGGTTTCTGAGACTGCACAGATGTCAGCATTTTCCAGGGTTAGTAATGCTTGCAATGACTGCAGTTTCGTGTTTAGACTCCTAGCATTTAGCAGCATGACCTTTAATGTGTTTTGTTGAAATTTTTATGTTGGCTGTTTTAACCTCATCACTTGTCCTAAAAAAATGGCACTACAGGGGAGGCAAGAGCCTTTGCCAGAAGCCTGAAGCCCAGATGAAACAGATGCAGGCCATCTCTGGCAAACCATCGTGGTCTGTCGATCATATCTTCCCAGGCTGTCAGGTACTGGATCCCCCTGGAATGACACCAAAAACTAAGCCAGTTGTTAAAGTCAATCATTTTCAGTTTGTATTCCGGCATCATTCTGGGTGATGGCAGAATGTTGCTTAAGGCTAGGGACATACCTGCCTAGGACACATAATCAGTGAGCCCAATCATGTCTCTCTTCATACAGTCCAGAGAGGTACGTGTCAAGTCATTTCACACCAACATGGACTATGACAGAGTCTTAACAGTACCTGTTGTTGAGAGACTTGAGTGTGTATGTGATATATTAGATTCTGCCACCTGACAGACAACTAACCGTGACTTTCTCCTTATTCAGCCTGGTGAGTGGCACATCTGTGTGTCTCACAATGTAGTCTCCTCTCACTGATATGTTGGGTTTATGTTGAAGCCTTACTGGTTGTGAGGCATAGGTGTGTGGACTATGTGTGGTATGTGATGTGGAGGGCTGTGGAGATCACATGTATCCTTTGTTTGGGTATGTTTATGTGGAGGACCTCCACATAAGTAGGTGTGGGTGGTGTTTGAGGTATAGTGATTGTGTTGACAACCTTTTCGGTGCCAGGTATACTAGCTTGAGGGGGAGAGAGAGCTTGGACTCTAGGTTCCTAATGCAATTGCATTTCTTACAAACTGTGTTCCTAGGTGGTAGTAATAGATGGTTGTTATTACTTTTTCTAAAACTGTTGTTAGTTTATTTAAAATGTGTTGACATTTCTTATTTTCATCCTAACCACATCTAAAAGTGCAGATTTCCATTTGTACCATTAATTTAGCAGTATTTAAATATCTTGTACACTGACCAATTTACTGTCCCACTGTTTAGTTCATTTTGCGCAAAGCTGTTACTCTGTCAACATTCTAGACCAAGCTTTCATTAACATTAAATGATAAAAAGACTTCCCGTTCTTTATTTAGTAGTTCTTTTAATTCTTTAGTATAATCTTCCAAGTGATATCACTCGAGCCTGTAGTGACTTTTTTGCAAACTTTCAGTTAACACCTATAGCTCCTTATGACATCCATATCTTTTTTGGGTCTTGCTTTTTTAGCTAAGTGACTCATCAGCTAGTAATAGGCATTATTAGAAAGTGCAAAGATTATTAGCAAAATGGCACTAAGATTGTTAACCTAGGATGTCCTGCAGTGGATAAATGAATCACTGCCAGTTATTTATATTTTCATATTTATGTTCATATTTTCTTAACTGAGAGACCTAAATGCTACAGAGGGCTATGGTGTGTAAAACCATGGAGGGAGACAAGAAAATGCACAGTGAGTGTCCATTTATTTCATAATATACTAGATATAGTAATTGTGAAAATAAGCAATTTTTCCAAATGTACTTGTTGTTGTCTTTCGGCTTTTCCCGGTTAGGGGTCGCCACAGCGGAACTCCGGTCTGCTAATGATTGGCAGTAGATTTTCACGAACGCCGAGGTGCCTGCTCGACGTTCAACCTTTCAACTAAGGCACGCCCATTTACGTATGTCTTTCGAACACCCACCCAACCACGGGGAGGACATGCAGACTCCACACAGAAGGCACTCCCTGCACTCCAGCCGGGAATCAAACGGGAGAACCTCTTGCTGTGAGGCAACAACGCTACCGCTGCAGACTTACAAGCTATTGCATGGCATCAGGTGAGACCTTAGATGTTCATCACATTGATCACTGTTGTAGTAGCCTTAGTAATATGGGCTATATCCTGCCAAGGATATAATATCTGGCCAGGTTCCAAAGCTTTAGGCCACCTTCCATGCACCCAAACTGTTAAAGCAGCTTGAGCGGAACTGACTGAAAGACAAGTTTAGGTGCTAAGCCCTTTAGAGCTTTACTGCTGACGGAGAGTATGCTCCTGAGGCTTTCAAGGATTGACAGCTTGTGCTGTTCCTTTGCTGTGCAGATGAGTTCCCTTTGAGAAAAAAATGTCCATTTAATAATTTTGCTTATTACTTTCCTCTTCAGGAAAGTTATTCAGTTTGTGTTTTAATAGTATGAAACTGTGTTGTACTTTTAAAGAGAAGCACTCTTCTTTTTCCTGTCAATTTAAAAGTTGCTTAAAGTAACTGAAACATTTTGTTCTTTATAGAAACTGTGTTTATTCTAATTTGCGGGGCTGGCATAGTGATTTGTTTATTGTTATTTTTGCCAGCCTTTGCTTCTTGTTTTCCCTGGGAAAGACGCATCATTTCAGCTTGACCATGGAACAAACTGTTGGTCCTGTGGTCAGCTCTTCTTCCAGCCACAAAAAGAAGAGTTAAGCAAACAACCTTTGCCACCACAGCAGGCTAACATTTTGACTCCATCGCAGGTTGGTTTGGATCAGGCTTTAATTCAGGCTATTGATTCTTCTTGTAAGGTAGTTTCTGGTAAAAGAAAGGGAAATACTTTTGTGGACAGTGACCTAACCTTTGACCAACATATGTCTATTGCCATAAGAAAGTCTTCCTATATCACACAGCTTATTAAATGAAGGAATTGTGTGTAGATCTAGGGATATCATTGTCCCCATTTACTCAGCCTTCATTAGGCCAGTCATTGAGTATAATGCCCCCATTTGGCATGTATCTCTCCAGATACTTGCAACAACTGGAATGTCAACTGAAATACATTACCAAAAGGATACAAAGCCTAAACACTTGAAGCTCTATCACTGTACTTGGTGTCCTACAGACTGCTAAGAGGTGACCTCTGTCTAGCATACAAGGCATCTTGTGAACCATTACTAATGGAGTTACTGCACATCAGCAAGTCAAATGACATCAGAAGTATGTGGTGTAGGGATTTAAATGTCTTGCAACATCAACAGAACAGTTTATCTTTAGATGGGAAACAGAAGATTTATCCTAGGACTCTCCCCTTTACTACTAATGGACAGATGCACCATGGTTCCCCTGAAATTATCTATGGTATGATCCCATTTATTCTCATTAGGGGTAATATGCAATCATCGACCATTAAATGGGTAAGGCCACTTGCTAACCAAGTGGGGTAGGTTAATTCAAGCAAAAAAAATAGAAAGTGACTAGGCTTAAAATGGCCCACAAGGGCAGCTAGCCTAGTGCTTATCTGTGAACATGTGAATACTTCCTTTCCTAAAAAGATGCAAGGTTCTGAATTCTGGCCAAGAGGATGAAGGAACAGATGGAGGGTTGTATCCTCAGATTTCTGATTTAAACTCAGAGGAAAGCTCAGTTTCTGATTCTACCTGTGGGAGTTTCTCATTCTCTGGGACCGTTTCTAGAATTTGCCATTGTTTACAGAGGGAGAACACAGAGGATGTCCTTCCATTTCACTGTTGCAGTATTCTTAACCAAAGAGATTCCCTGCCATGGGTAGCCCAACATCCAGCTAGTATACCAAAGCCTTAGGATTTTATAGACGTCATACATCACATGTATACTGCCGCTCAAAGTGTAGGGTGTAGTAATGATATACAGATGTACATACCTCAGAGCTTCTTTGCTGCCAGTCCGAAAGCCATCATTAATAATTGGTCTGAACACCACTTCCTCTGTACTGGTTTTAGGTAATTGCCCCGTTGGGATTTCTTCTGATCTTTTCTTACTTTAGTTTTGTGAGTTTACATGTCATCCAGAAAGGGAAAATGTCAGTGTGGGAGGCAGATTCTCCATAAGGATCGTCCCAAGCAGTGTAGCTTTTGTTCAGATGCTTTTCATGACCATACGAAATGTTCTACCTGCCAAGCATTTGTCCCCAAGACCCTACATAGTCATCTGTCCTCCTTGTATATTTACTTGGAAAACCAGAGTCTTAAAGTGTTGGCAGAAGGTGCTGTGGTGGAATCTTCCTGTCCCAGAGGTCAGCCACCTGCCAAGAAAGACCAGAAGAGTTAGGTCTCATTCAGTTGCTGTCATGCCTACCCTGGACGTCTCTCTCGAGGCTGGTGAAAGCCCAAAGGATCACCTGTCTGTTCTGTTGGATTCCCCTGCATGGACCGTATTGGAGGCCGGCATGGATCTGACTTCTCGCACATCCATATTGGCTCTGCAGATGTCCATTGTGGATGTTGAAGGGGGACCTTGGCTGATTATTTCAGAGGGACCAAGGGGCGTTCTGCAGATTGTTGTTTGGGAGGAGGTTCCTCCTGTGTTAGTTGAATATATGCAAGGGTCTGAACATCCTAGGGTGTTTAGGGCAGATGTCCCTCAAAAGAAAAAAAACAAAAAAAATAGCATGTTTCTCCTGCTCCAACGGATCCCAAGTCCCTCACCTGTCTGTTCTGTTGGATTCCCCTGCAGCGACCGTATTGGAGGCCGGCATGGATCTGACTTCTCACACATCCATATTGGCTCTGCAGATGTCCATTATGGATGTTGAAGGGGGACCTTGGCTGATTATTTCAGAGGGACCAAGGGGCATTCTGCAGATTGTTGTTTGGGAGGAGGTTCCTCCTGTGTTAGTTGAATATATGCAAGGGTCTGAACATCCTAGGGTGTTTAGGGCAGATGTCCCTCAAAAGAAAAAAACAAAAAAACAAGCATGTTTCCCCTGCTCCAACGGATCCCAAGTCCCTCAAAAGAAAAAAAAAAAAGCCTGTTTCCCCTGCTTCAAAGGATCCCAAGTCCCTCAAAAGAAAAAACAAAAAAACAAGCCTGTTTCCTTTGCTCCAAAGGATGCCAAGCTTGAATGGCAGAAATTTACCCAGGGGTTATTTAATGCACAATAACACTGAAGCCTCTCCAGGGAGTTTCTGTTCCTACTTCACCTTAATCCTCTATCCTACTCAGGAGACCCAGAAAGCAGAATTCCTCTGAAGAGGAATTTTGATTTTTAGGAAAAGTCTTTGGTATATTCCTCTCAAATCCCTCTTCTCATTGTATTATGGCTTTGAGGAGGAAGACTGTATTCACCCAGACTCTCCCTTTGAAGAACTCTCTTTTGGATATAATATTTCTCATATGATGGAATTCTGTAACTGGGACTGTTCTCAGGTTTCTGACATTCAGAAGCAGTATTATGGGCACCTCCAGATGGAGCTCCCTAAGCTCTATGCTGTCCCCCCTGTCTTTGATCCCGTTTTAGATACCTTTTCAGCATCTGTGACCCCAGATTCTCAACCTCCAGCCCCTAAGAAATCTGACAGATTTTACAAGGTGCCTGATAAGTGTAAGTTTCTTTACAGATGTCCTTCTGCTGACCCTTCTTTGGTGTTTGTCTCTTCTGACAAACCCTCTAAGCTTTTCACTTCTACTAAACTGCTTCCTTCAGACAAGGACATTAGGACCATGGAACGGCTGGGCAAGATGGTGTATACTGCTGCCATCTTGGCCTTTCGGGTTATTAATTACCAGACCCCTTTGACTAGGTATGTTTTAGCCCTCCCTTCTCAGAGTTCCCAGGCTATCTATTATCTTTTCTGATTTTGAAAGGAAGGTCTTGGTCCTCTCTTTACTAGGCTTCATTTCTAGCCTGCCACTCTAAATGTAGTTATGATGTTGCTGATGCATCCTCAGAGCTGCAGCTTTTGGTTCTGTTTTGAGAAGTTACCCTTGGCTTCATCTCCAGCCTTTGCCTGATATCAAAGCTAAACTGTCGGGAACACTTCTGCTAAAAAGCTCAGGAGCTGCAGAACCAAAGAGGTTCTTAGGTTTCTGCAAGATAAAGGTAAAGCTTTGCAGGAATTGAAGCATATTTTTGTTTCACCTATTCCTAAGCTCCAGAGGAATTCTTCAGTTTACAGTCAGCCTCACCATCTTCCGAAAGGTAAGCAGAGTTCTAAGTAGAATGAACAGCAGATGCAGGGTGGTATCCAACGAGACGGAGCCCGAATAATGAAAAAATTCTTTACTCAATCCAATGATCAAAAAGAAGTACAAATACACATAAAGTCACAGTTTAAAAATGATAAAACAACAAGTTAAGCGCTTTCGTCAATACTCAGACTTCTTCAGAACAGTGAATTGCTGGCTGATAACTCCTTAAATACACACCCAGTCAATTAGTAAAATATTACCCCACATCATTTCCTTTCAATTAAGAAACATCACAGGAAGTGTAAGGTAGTAGTGAATACTCCCCCTGTTTGCAAGTACACAAAAAGTCAACTAACCAAATGTTAAATCAATAGTGTCACATGTAAAGAATGTTATAAGGCAAAAAATACCAATAACAATATAAATAAATCATAACATAAATAACTGTTTAAGTTTCAAAAGTGGTGCTATAGAAATTCTATCATTAAGACCTGGAGGGGAGTATGCATTCAGTCTGATCTGCCACTTTAACTCAATGTACTCCAAATATTCCTCAACTGGTCCGCCCCTTTGTCCCAAATCAACTTGTTCAAGAATAAAAAAACTAAAACTGTGATTACTTTGGTCATTAATATGCCTAAATAATGCATTCTTCATATTTTTCTGCTTGATGTCATATAAATGTTGGTAGACTCTAAGTCTAAAAGCATTTTTTGTTTTCCCCACATAATAACCTTGGCAGTTTGTACATACTGCAATATAAACAACCCCCTTAGTATAGCAAAACATTTTCTTTTTATTAGTAATGGATCCAAAATTCTTAAGATTAAATTTGTCTGTATCCATCATGAAAGGGCACTGGGGACATCTACCACATTTATACGTGCCACCTCTAGTGAGATTAGGTTTGCCTTTTTCAAGTAGTCCTTTTATTGATGTACTCTTTTTATAAACTATAGTGGGTCTCTTACCTATCTTGTCCAAGACCCCAATATCATTATCAAAAACCTTCCAATATTTATGTATTATATATTTGATTTCTTCAAAATCTGCAGAATATGTGAGTGTCAATGCATGTGTAAAAATAGTATTATTGTGCCTCACATTGTTGTGGCCATCCCTATTGCCCAATAGGGCTCTAAAGTGTCCACTGGTCCTCTTATTTATAACTTCCTGAATGATGTTTGATAGAAAAGGCTCTGGATAACCTCTTCTCTGAAACATATTGGACAAATTGTCACATTCCTTGGTAAAGTCATAAATGTCAGACACCATCCTGGCCAATCTAACACATTGGCCCTTGACCAGGGCCGCCTTCTGGTGCAAAGGATGTGCACTAGTAAAATGTAATAATTTGTTAGAATAGGTTGGTTTCCTATATAGTTGGGAAATAAAACAGTTGTTCACATAATCTTTCTTTATGGTGATGTCCAAATAATGAATATAATCTAGATCCGTGACCATAGTAAATCTCAAAAAACTGGTGGTACTGTTCATGTACGAAAAGAACCTATTCAAATCTTGTTCTGATTGATTCCAAAACAGGACAATATCATCAAGATATCGCCCATACAATACCCATGAAGTCCTGAATTCGGAGT
Source organism: Protopterus annectens (assembly GCF_019279795.1). Taxonomy (NCBI): domain Eukaryota; kingdom Metazoa; phylum Chordata; order Ceratodontiformes; family Protopteridae; genus Protopterus; species Protopterus annectens. The sequence continues at coordinate 618,088,670 of NC_056731.1, read as the reverse complement.
TAAAAATGTATTGATCTTCCCAATGTGCTAAGACAATGTTGGCGAAGATTGGTGCACAACATGCACCCATGGCAACTCCAAGCCTTTGTTTAAATAAATGTCCTTCAAATGTAATGAAATTGTTTTCCAAAACCATCTCCATACAAGTACGGATGGTCAAGATGGTGTCATGATTCAATGACGAATTACTGCATAGAAACTCATAGAACCAGTCCAGACCTATATCATGTGGTATAACTGAAAACAGGTCACAGACGTCAATAGCCACCAGGATGAGGTTACTGTCATACATATTCTGATTGACTTTACCAAGGAAGTCCCATGAGTCCTTAATTATAGTAGTCCGATTGTCAAGGACCCCCTTAGTCGTACTGTCAATGTATTTTGCTATACTAAATGTTTTGGAGGCTTTAGCATCTACAGTGGGTCTTAAAGGTGGACTGTGTATTGATTTGTGAATTTTTGGTATTCCAAATATGGTGGGAATCCTGGGATGTTTGGTTAAAATGTAGTTGTGTGTGTCTAGTGTGATTTGTCCATTCAGTAAAAGTTGCTCCAATTCTAAGTCAATGTTACGATATGCTTTGTTTAATTCATTTCGTGAGGTCTCAGTGTACACTTCACTATATAGTATGTCAAACATTCTACTATTGTAATCATCAGTATTCATAATAACCAGACCCCCACCCTTGTCCGGTTTTATAAGTCTTAATTTTTAATGATTTTTTAAGTATTGTTTCTTTATTAAAATTAAGAGCATTTAAAATATAGAAGCAATAATAGTTTTTAACACTAGAGGGCGTAGCTGCCAGAATTTATTTTAAATCACACAACATATTTTAAGATACTATTTATATTATATTATTAATTATTACTAACTTATAGGATTTATGAAACACATTTGTATATAAATCATTTTTTAATATTAAATAATGAAGATGTTGTCGGTGTATTTACATGTTAAGCAGCAATATGGTGTTCAAATGGGTTTTAATTAATATTCATGAGGCTCAGGGTATGTTTGATTTGCACATTTAAAAGTTTTATTTGAAGTTTAATTGGTCTGTTTTCAATGAATGACTGTATATAATTGCCCAATGAATTATTTTATTGTTGTCTGATGAAGTCCATTTGTTTGGATGAAAACGCATGGGATTATTTGTGTATTCAAAAGCGTTAATGTGTATTTTCTACTTGTGCTATTAAACTTCTCGTAAGAAGTATTGAGTGTTCTTTCTGGCCAGTTGCACTCTGTCAGCAGTTTTTTGGTTTTCTTGAGTGCCTTCCATTTCATTTTTCATAAGTCTTATATTAGTCTGATGTAAAATTTCACTCAAAATACCCTTCTCCTCTATTTTTAAATTGTCTATGGCTGAGTCATTATGCCTATAACCCAATCGTGTTCTAATGTCGTTTTCACATAGAACCTCAAATATTTGTACCAAAGGGTGATTGGGAGGTTGAAAGGTACTTGGTCTTCTAAGGTTTGAGCCACAGGTAAAATTACTATCAGGAAAAAATAAAGCTAGATTTAATTTCCTTGTAAATAGTTTTAACTGCACCATAACATCTACTATGTTGCCCTTGCTAGTAGGCACAAAATTCATACCTTTGGATAGAAAATCGACCCATTCCCTAGTGACAGTAAGACCACTGTAATTATAAGTACTGAAGTCACCCAAATCATTAGTCACAATTGAAAGAATCACATTCTCAGTCTGGTCAAGGGCCAGTGTGATAGATTGGCCAGGATGGTGTCTGACATTTATGACTTTACCAAGGAATGTGACAATTTGTCCAATATGTTTCAGAGAAGAGGTTATCCAGAGCCTTTTCTATCAAACATCATTCAGGAAGTTATAAATAAGAGGACCAGTGGACACTTTAGAGCCCTATTGGGCAATAGGGATGGCCACAATAATGTGAGGCACAATAATACTATTTTTACACATGCATTGACACTCACATATTCTGCAGATTTTGAAGAAATCAAATACATAATACATAAATACTGGAAGGTTTTTGATGATGGTATTGGGGTCTTGAACAAGATAGGTAAGAGACCCACTATAGTTTATAAAAAGAGTACATCAATAAAAGGACTACTTGAAAAAGGCAAACCTAATCTCACTAGAGGTGGCACGTATAAATGTGGTAGATGTCCCCAGTGCCCTTTCATGATGGATACAGACAAATTTAATCTTAAGAATTTTGGATCCATTACTAATAAAAAGAAAATGTTTTGCTATACTAAGGGGGTTGTTTATATTGCAGTATGTACAAACTGCCAAGGTTATTATGTGGGGAAAACAAAAAATGCTTTTAGACTTAGAGTCTACCAACATTTACATGACATCAAGCAGAAAAATATGAAGAATGCATTATTTAGGCATATTAATGACCAAAGTAATCACAGTTTTAGTTTTTTTATTCTTGAACAAGTTGATTTGGGACAAAGGGGCGGACCAGTTGAGGAATATTTGGAGTACATTGAATTAAAGTGGCAGATCAGACTGAATGCATACTCCACTCCAGGTCTTAATGATAGAATTTCTATAGCACCACTTTTGAAACTTAAACAGTTATTTATGTTATGATTTATTTATATTGTCATTGGTATTTTTTGCCTTATAACATTCTTTACATGTGACACTATTGATTTAACATTTGGTTAGTTGACTTTTTATGTACTTGCAAACAGGGGGAGTATTCACTACTACCTTACACTTCCTGTGATGTTTCTTAATTTAAAGGAAATGATGTGGGGTAATATTTTACTAATTGACTGGGTGTGTATTTAAGGAGTTATCAGCCAGCAATTCACTGTTCTGAAGAAGTCTGAGTATTGACGAAAGTGCTTAACTTGTTGTTTTATCATTTTTAAACTGTGACTTTATGTGTATTTGTACTTCTTTTTGATCATTGGATTGAGTAAAGAATTTTTTCATTATTCGGGCTCCGTCTCGTTGGATACCACCCTGCATCTGCTGTTCATTCTAGTTTTTATTCTGCTTACAGAGTTCTAAGTAGGCTCCTCCTGCTAAGTTACTCAGACTCACACTTATCAGAAGCCTCCTTTTCAAGACAAGCCAGATTCTGTCTGACTGTTTGATTCCTCCTTTCATGTCAGGTTCCTTTATATCTGTGTCTTTCCGTATCCCTTCTCAGTTGGTTAAGGATCACTCAAGACTCTTGGGTTCTGTCCATCGTCTGTCAGGGATACTTCATGGTATGGCAATCCCTTCTTGTTTTCCTGGGCATTTCTCAACCTCCTTAGGAACAACTTCCTTTCTTCCCAGAATTACTTCAGGGCCTTCTGGGACAAGGCAGTATTCAAGTATCCCAGGAGGGGAAGGAGTTCTTTTCCAGAATGTTTATGGTTCACAGGAAGGAAAGCATCTGGAGACCCATTCTAGACCTCTTTCAGCTAAATACCTTTCTGAAGATCCTTTCCTTTTGGATATTATTCCTTCAGTCCCTGTTTCCTCTTTTCTTCCTCAGGCTTTCCTGGTCTCCCTGGATCTCAAGGATGCTTATTTTCACATCTCAGTTCATCCCCTTTTCAAGAAGTCTTTGAATTTCTCTGTTTCTTACTTGCATTTTCAGTTCTCTTCTTTCCCCTTTGGCCTTTCTACTGCCCCAAGGGTTTTCATCAAATGCCTCACTCCTGTGATGCTTTTTTTGCAGATTGAGAGGGGTTCAGACCTTACCTTATCTGGATGACCTGCTCATTTAGACTTCGTCCCCCATACCTTGCTTCAGCACTGCCACTGTACTGTTTTTCTCTTGCAAAGCCTGAGGTTTACAATAAACTTCTGGAAATCGGTCCTGGTTCCTACTCAGGATCACTTTTTTCCTCACTTGTAGGCTGCACACCATCCCTATGCTGGCTTCCCTGCCTCCTCTCAAGGCTGTTTCTCTTGTCACATTTTTCAATCCCTTCTTACTTGGGTTTCACTCGCAGCCAGGAAGTTTCTAAGGGCACTAGGATTCATGGCTTCCACCATTCATATGCTACCTCTTGCCAGGCTTTACATGAGAAAGCTTCAGTAGTTCTTAAAGCTAGCAAGGCTCCAACACTGTCATCCTCAAGATTTTCTAGTCCCACTTCTTTCATACTTCAGGCTTGAGCTTCAGTGGTGGATTCATCAGCTGTCTCTCAACGCAGGACTTCCTTTTCAGCTGTCACTCTCAATATTTTTTTTTTGATGCCTCAGACATGGGGTGGGGAGCCTCTTTTGGTCCCTTTAAGGTCCAGGGTCTCTAGCCACCTCAACAGAGGTCAGACCCCATCAATGGTAAGGGGAAGAGAGCTCTTCTTTTCACCCTTGAGATCTTCCATCCCTTTTCCTTCCAGGGCCATCTCAAAATCTTTACAGACAATACCACGGTAATGTGGTATGTCAGCAAACAAGGGGGATGTGGTGCTCCTCCTTTGCAGGCTAGCTATTGAAGTTTAGGATTTAGCTGTCCAGTATCAAGTAACTATTCACCAAAGTCCCTAGTCCTCTGGCTTGGAAAGTGGATGCCCTATTGTCTTCTTGGAAGGCGGTGTTTCTCTACTCCTTCTCTCCCCTTCCTCTAATTCCATGGGTCCTGCTCAAGATAGAGCAAGACTCCTCCAAAATCTTTTTGGTGACTCCCTTTTGGCCCAGACAGCATTGGTTTCTTCTTCTATACCTAGCCAAGGGCAATCACCACAGGTTACCTCACAGGGTGGACTAACTCACACAGGACAAGGGGTCTCTCATCCATCTTCACTTGCCCACTTTTCAACTGACATTATGGGTGATAGGGTTTTGATCATTTTTAGACATTTTTTTCTGAGGATGTGCTTAGGGTTCTGCAGAAGGCCAGGAAATCCACTATCAAGAAATCCTGTAATTCCAAATGGCGGAGATTTTCTGTTTGGTGCCTTGCTGATAACCAGGATCCGTTTTTTGTGGCGATCTCCCTGGTTCTGTCTTATTTGTGTGAATTGCTCCATGCTAGGTTAGCATGCTCTTCTGTTAAAACTCACCTTTCAGCTATTTCTGTTTGTCTGCCAGTAACTCTTCCTCGGGCCTCTAGATTTGAGGTCAAACAGTTTAAGGTGTCATTCATATCAGACTCCCCAGGTAGCCTATTTCTCCTTACTGGACCTTAATTTTGTTCTTAAAAATTTGACTCAGGCTGAGCTTCTCAGCCTGCAGCTTCAGCTTCCTTACAGCATTGTACATGGAAGACTGTTTTTCTTTTGGCCCCTACTTCAGTTAAGAGAGTGTCTAAACTCCACGCTCTGATGACTGTTCCTCATTTTTTACTTTTTCATAGGGACAGGTTGTCTTTTCATTCCAATCCTTCATTTTATTCCCATGGTGGTTAATGAACTGTCTCTTGATCAGACCATTATTTTGCCATCCTTGTTTCCTTCTTAGCAGTCTGCTAGTTGGATTTGCATAGGCAACTTGGATATTATTTGGGTGAGACTTTTTGATTCCTTTCATCCCAGATCTCTAGGTTTGGCTGTTTCTAAGCAAACCATTTCTTCATGGATCTCTAAGGCCATATATTTTTGTAATCCTTTCATGGGATGTCCTTTTTTGACTCTGTAAAGGCTCATTCTACCAGGGCTGTGGCTTCCTCTGTTGCTTTTTTCAAAATATTGGATACCACTTCCATCCTTGAGGCTGCTACTTGGGTTTCTATCCATACCTTTACTATGCATTACAAATTGGATGTTGTTTCCAGAGCACGAGCTGGCTTTGTCAGAGCCAGAGCTGTCCTGCATGGGTTTCTTAGGGGCTGTTCTTGGCCTTCCTCCTTCCGAGTTTCCTCTTGAGCTTTTGTACTCTCCCGTTAGTTAAGAATACTGCAACAGTGATATGGAAAGACATAGTACAGTTGTGTAAAATCTTACCTGCTCCCATTTCTGCTCTAGTCTTTTCCTTTTTTTCTCCATTCTGGATGCACATGTACCTCCTACTTCCTAGGACTGTTGTTCCTCCTGGGGCTATTCATTTCTGACATATGTACATCCATACATCACCTTTATGCCCTAAGCCTTGAGCGGGGAACATATGTGTGACATGCGATGTCTATAAAATACTAAGGCTGTGGTATACTTGCCAGACGTTTGGCTACCCATGGCAGGGGAATCCCTTTAGTTAAGGATACTACAACAGTAAAGAAAAGGGCACCTACTGTTATGGTAAGATTTTACACAACTTTAATTTTCTCAGCTCCTCAGAAACTACAGTGAACTGTTAAAAAGGAATTTCCAGAACCTGCACCCATTCATTCAGTGTTGCCTTCATTGGAGGAAGTGTGTTACTGACTGCAGTTTTCCTTACAGTCAACCCACTGCTCCTAAAAAGGCAAACAGGATGTATAAAGTTCCTCAGTCTTTTACGCTTTTATATAATTTTTCCCAAACCTTATCCAGCAGCTGTAGTTTGTTAATCCTTCTGCTTCTAAACACTTAATTCCAGTCCTATTTCTGATAAGGATGGGAAGATTATTGAAAACTGTGGGAAAAAGTGTGACTCTGCAACTTCAATTTTTCAGAATATTGAATTGTCAGGCTCATATGTTAAGGTTTGTCCTAATTAATTGTAAGTGGGAGAATGTTTTGTCTGCAGTTTCTTCTTGTGAAGAAAGATCTGCTTTGATTAATTTCTTCTGTTGTTGTAGTCACTACTCAATGTATGTAGTATGTCTATAACTCTGATACTTTTTCAACAGCTGTGTCCTCTTTTGAATTCTGCCTGGCTGCATACTGAGAACCTCCCAGATAATGTTAAAAATATTTTAAATTCTCCTTTGGAGAGAGATTTAGGTTTTGGCCATTCTTCTTCAGAGGTGGAAAAGTGTGATAAAAGAGGTAAGATGATATAGAGTCTCTCTTTTCAGCCCTCCTTTCCCAATTTTCCAGGGGATTCTCTAACTCGTACAGTTTTTGGTAAGAAACAAAATAAACCGTCTTAACAAAATGCAGGTAAACAGATGTTTTTGAAGAAATGGCAAGGAGGTTCCAAGAAGAATTCTGGAAACTCCTAAAACCAAGGACAGTCCGGTAAGTCAGAATGACTATTTAAGAGACTGTTAACCCCCTCCCACCCTAGCACACTGTTTTGTCTTCCAGGAAGTCTGAATCTCTATTTTTCTCTTTGGCAACAGATGATTTCATGCAAATGAGTTGTGAAGAAAATTCATACAAGTTACAAGTGGCAATGGAAGGAAATTCCTCCTTTCCAGGGCATAATTCCTCATCCTCCAGACTAGACTCTTTCATTTCCACCTGTTCTTCATCATGTGCTGTCCTAGGGAGTGATAGAATGAGTTTCCCATCCCAGGTGGGAAAGGAGTTTTGCTAAAGGATGTATTTAGTGCCAAAGAAGGAAAATGATTGGGCACCAGTTCTGGATCTTTCTTTCCTAAAACTGTTTGTTATAGTGCCCAAATTCAAAATGATGTCACTTCACAGCCTGTTGCCTCTTCTTCCTCATTCAAGTTTCCTGGTAACATTAAATTTAAAAGATGTGTACCACATCCCTAATCATGCAGACTTCAGGTGTTTCATAAGGTTTTGTGTGTCTAGATCACATTATTGGTTCTGTATCTTAGTCTTTTGACTATCCACTGCACCAAGAGAGTTCTCATACTGTCTAGCTCCATTTATAGTTCATTACAGGCTACAGGGTATCCATATATTTCCATATTTTGAGGACTTGCTTACATGGGTGTCCACAGGATTTTTTGCAGGGTGATGCAAACCCAAAGGCCAGAGCTCCAGGCTATATCTGTTTACATGTGGATAACCAATAAAACTGCATACCATGGTTAACTTTAAACTACTCAAGTCTTTCATACCATTCTTCATTTCTTGGCTAAACAAGTATAGGGTTGCCAGCAACCTTGAAGCCTTTTGTAAGGCATCTCTTGTGGGTCCTTGTTTAATTTTTAGCTGCCTGAAGCTTTAAGTAACTGTGTCCACAGTGGACGGGGCGCTCATGCTGCTCTTCCTACACAGTGCAGGGTGCCTAGGCAATTATGCAAACAGGTGGGATGTTGTAAAAGATAGTAAAGCCACACCCCCAGTTGTTGCAAAGTAACACAAGAAATATTAATTAAAAAAAAAAAAATCGTATTTAATAAATCAGTTAAAATTGCATGGCAAGTGTTGTGGATGTCTCAGTGCACAGCAGCACAACTGATTCCATTATCTTGGTGTAAGCCACGACCGTGATGAAACATAAAGCATTGTAATACTACGGTAGGTTGTGAGCCAGGTAACTTCACCATTGAGTTCCTGCTCAAAGCAAATTCTGCCTCTAAATGTGGCTGATATTGCAGTTGGTATGAATGAGGTGTAAACAGTTGAACGCACTCCTTGTCATATTTGCCAATGTTAGATGTATGCTGCAGTGGAAGTGTGCCCTGTTTGCTGTAGTTGGGGAGCAGAGCTAGATCATGGTCAAATGAGGCCCTAGGCAGGGTAATGGATTGGGCCTTGCAGCCGTTCCAGTGTCCCATTACTTGGCTGTTTCTCCCCAGTTATCATAAACACTGTAATGTGCATATTGATTTAATTTAAAACTTTTATATTAAATTTTGTAACACAACCACTGATAGACATTTGCTAAACAAAGCAATGCAATCTCCCAGTGAAAATAGACTTAGCATTAAAGCTTCTCTGCCCTTGAAACTCACATTCATTGAAACATCATTGAAACCCACATTCAAAGAAAATGCATCTGACCAGTGGAGGATAGTTTACCTTTGGGCTGTTTTCAAATCATACGCCACTTGCACACATATTTAGGACCATGCATACATGCATGTGTTCTTTGATTCACCTTCCTGATTAAGTTATATTTCTTATATAATACAGCACCACTTGTTAGAGCGTGCTTTAAATTTGTAGTTTTGAACATTTTTCCAATAATCAATGGAACAGAATGTATGAACAAATAATGACAAAACTGCTCAATTCAGAAAATTTCGATCATAAAAGTCTACTCAGACTTCTGTCATTACAATCCACAAATATCAGTAAATATGCACAATATCTGCAGAAGTATGTTTGTCTTTTCGGCTTTTCCCAGTTAAGGGTCACCACAGTGGAACTCCAGTCTGCTAATGATTGGCAGTAGATGTTTTTATGGTGCCGAGTTGCCAGCCCGATGCCCAACCTTCAGCGAAGGCACTCCCATTTACGCATGTCTTTCGGAGGCCACTCGACCACGGAGAGGACATGCAGACTCCACACAGAAGGTACTCCAGCCGAGAATCGAACAGGAGAACCTCTTGCTCTGAGGCAACAACGCTACCGCTGTACCACCGCTGCTTAATCTCTGCAGAAGTATGTCATCTAAATAATTCCACATTAAAGAGAACAAATGAAGAATTTGCTACTAGCAAATGACTTTATATTTCAGTGTTTCATGTACAAATAAAGTGCATGTTACCTTGAAGAATACATTGCATATGTTAACAATATAAAAATGGTAAGCTGGTAATATTGCAATAGGGAATGGATGACAAACTGACAACACATTCATAGTTTCTGGGCATGTCATCCAAAGGCGGACATACTCAGGACTGTAGTACCTCATCCCCCTTAAAGTGCAACAAACTAACAGCAATCCGTCTACACACTGTGGGAGTAGAACCCATAACCTTCGAACGTTCTCCATCAAAAGCAAATATACTACCTGTTGTGCTACTAACAATGCTTTTGCATTTTTATTAACACAGTAGCAAAAACATTTGCTAAACAAAACAGCTACACATTGTAAACAGAATTAGCATGAGCAGAAGTAAACTTCTCTTCCCTTGAAGTTCCTTGAATAATGAATGCACTTGACACTCATCTCCTTGAAATTCCCTTTTTTTTTCCTTTTTTTTTTTTTTTTTAACAGCTTGGTGGTTGAGGTAGTTGGGGTAGAGGATTCAGGCTCTTGTTTCTTGTAACCAAGGTACATGGTTTGAGCCTGAGCAGATTAACTAACTACCTGCTGTCCCTAACAGAGGGATTACACACACAAACACTGGCATACCTCTTACCTGACCATGAGTTGTCAGAATACCCCGTATGAATTTTTTCATTTATAAATCATGGATCTTTACATTCAGTCAATAATAAAAAAGGGCATGACAGACCACTGTCATCCCAAGTAGTATTTTAATTCATTAAGTGCTTTTTATCTTCAACACATCCAGGATTTCTTCGGTATAATTAACTGCCACAATTAACTTCCTCATGAAACAAATTTCACGTAATATGTGATACAGTCAAACCAAGTAAACACACACTGTATAAACAATAAAATAGTCATGTAAGCCTCATTAAAACCTTTTCTTTCAGAATTTCTATTAACACTATATGAATTTAAACCATCATTCACAATAATGTAACTGCATTAAACAAGTCTCACACTTTGACATTTTAACATTTTTAATTGTATTTTCTCTTCTTCTCTTTATTCTTGCCTTCATGTTTGATCCAGTTTTGTATATAAACACTGTTCCTTTCCTCAAAATATTTCCCACTATATTTGCCAAAGGTGGCATTCCAATTTCTAATAGTCACCTCCTTAATATCATATTTATTACAGAAAGTTACCACCATACAATTTGTAAAATCCATTCCATCATCATCACACTGATTTTTTTATTTCTGTTTTCCCTCTTATATAAGATTGGGGAAAGCAGTAAACCACCTGCTAACAAATTTATCTGCTGCGATTTTAGCCAATTCTTCTGGATAGCCTCTTTCCTAGGACATGTTACTTATAACCTGTAATTCTCTGACATACATCCATTCATCTGTAATTAAGCTAGTCTAATCATTTTGCCATATTTTTTTTCCAAAGTGGATGGTGATTAGCAAAATGCAGGTAATTATTTAAAAATGTTTTTTTTTATGTATAGTATACATACAGTTCTTTTTTACATAGTCCTTATATAAAGACACAACTAGGTCAATAATGTTTCACTTATCAGACTTATACATGAATCCTAAAAATCGTGTCTATTATAAATATCCAAAAAAGCTTTTCGATCTTATTCCTGTTCCCTTTCATAAAATAAAAACACCATCTTGGAGTCTTTAACGTTCTAGATTCTTATCAAACTTGGAATCCTAAATCACTTTAAATTTCAAATACTCGAAACTATATTTGCAAAAGCTGGAGCAGATATTGCTCTAGTTACAGTCTCATACTTTTGTTGGAAATATTTTCTCTCTAAATATAAAAAAGTAGTTTTAAGAATTATTTCTGTATGTAAATGTAGTAAACTTCACATTGGTTGTTTATCACAGGTTAATGCTGAAGAAAACTAATTCATCCCATTTTTGTGGGGAAAAGTGTGTATATTAATACTAACAATATTTCACTATTAAATTCCATACTGTGCCTGCAAGTTCCAAAAAAAAAAAAAGCCATGCGTCTCATAGGAGATTAAAATGTTTTGAGTTTGGTGTCCACAAAGGCTGCTAAAGGCCCAGTAGTCAATCCAGTAGAGGAAACTATCAGTCTAAATGTTGAATGGTCAAATGATTTATACATTTTCAGGATTCTACATATAACAGAGATGATGGGTCTTTTTAATGTTCAAATTTTGCCTTAAACCAAAATCAGTCATATCCTATAAAAAAGCATAATATAGTACATATTTAATATTACCATACACATTAATTTCATTATGAGACAAAATTGTATAAAATTCTGTCATCCATGACCATTTGAAACGTAGCATAAGAATATGTCCCAGAATCCATTACTACCACTTTGACTTTATCAGGTTTCATAATTCTAGCATTTTTATTTCCTGCATATATTTTAACACGCCTTTTTCTTCCCTGCAAGGACTGCAGAATTTATTCTTAGTTTCAGACATAGATAGCTGTCTCAAATGATGTTCAGACAACTTAGAAAACATAGCTGATCCCCTTAACCCAGATAATTACAGACCAATAGCACTAATGAATGTGGATATGAAAATTTTAACATCAATTATAGCATCGAGACTAAAGAAGGTTTTGATATATCTAATTTCTAAGGAACAAGCTGGATTTATGGCAACTAGACAAACCAGCGATAACACACTTACACTGCATAATATGATGATGTATGCTAAACAAAACAACTTTAATATCTATGCTCTTATAATAGATGCCCAGAAAGCATTTGATAGAGTAGACATAAATTTTTTGTTTGATGTGTTACCCTATTTTAACTTGCCCCAAGAATTCAATCAGATACTACAAATATTATATAGTAATCCATACACTACGCTATACATCAATAGGACTTATTCTAACAGAATACAGATTAAAAATGGTACTCGTCAGGGTTGTCCCATGTCCCCTTATTGTTTAACCTATATCTAGAACCCCTATTTTTATATATCAAGCAAAATTTGTATCATAATGCACCAATAATTTATAGGAATAAAATATTAATGTCAGCATTACGATGATCTTATTATTTATTGTACAACCCCAATTTCGGACAGTGAAAAGATATTAAAGCTCATAAACGAATTTTCAGTAGTTTCTAATTATAAAATTAACTTACAGAAAGCGAATATCTTCCGTTAAGAACCCCAAAACCTTTTTCATTAATGGCCCTGATGGGGAAGTTAACATGTAAAGAAAATATTAAATATTTGGGTATCAACTTCTCTACGGATAATAAGGACTTTTATAACAATAATGTTAAACGAGTATGGGAACACATAATAGCTGATTGTGACGATGGAAGAATTTAAAACTACCGGTATTAGCAAAAGTTTCAATAGTGAAAATGAATATACTACCACGAATGTTATACATATTTAGGTCTGCCCAATTATCAATTTCAAAAACAGTTTTTAAACAAATGCATAAAGATCTAGCTAAATTTATCTGGAACACAAAAAGAACTAGAATATCTTATGAGAAATTAATGACCCCTAAAACAAGAGGGGGACTTGAGCTACCAAACTTTGAAGCATATTATTTGATTGTAAACGCTAATAAAATTTTAAGAATTGCTAATTATGATGTAACGAATACAAAATGGATACCAACTTGGGTGGTCTTGAATCATAAGCATATTTTTGGATAGGAAAATAAATCCTAAAGCATTGCCGTTTATGGACAAAATTAGTCTGATAACATATGGGGTCATGGACCACATAATAACCTGTGTCTCATCTTTGCAAACTTTATTTCAGTCCGTAGATTTATTGCAATATATGATGGTTTTTCAACCTTTCCACAGGAATCCTAATTTTAAACTAAATAATCAGCTGATCGATCTCAGCAAATTTCCATTAATACTTAATCTGACTCTATTTGATGTTTTTAATAAACTTGACTTATCGGCTTTACAAATTAGACAGGAAATGAATCTACCTAGAAGTTACATTGTTATAATGAGACAAGTTAAAGAACTTGCCTTGAGCTACTTTAGGAACTTTAAACCTGCAGCGGATTTGTGGATAAGTGCTCTGAACTGTGGCAAGCTATCCAACAAGACACTAAATTTATAGCAACTGCATATAAATTAATTAAGGATTTGAAATTTCAGGACAAAATTTTGCTTTCAGAGTATTGGGTAAACAAAGTAACAGTAACAGACAATCAGATATTAAAAGCAATTGATATAACTAGGAAATCAGTTTCTTTTCAAAACTGATGTACACGCAATTGATGATTTGGAACAATGCATATTACACACATCTTAGATTACATAAATTTAACCCTAGGAATTCTCCAATTTGTCCATACTGTGCAGATCAAACAGCGGATCTTCTTCATATGTTCTGGAGTTGTAAATGCGTATATAAACTTTGGAACTCTCTTAAAGTACAACTGCAAAAGATGGGTTATCAAAGTTCTACACTGTCATGGGAATTTATGATTCTACACATTCCTCCAAGAGAGCTTTCCAGATCGCAAACTATTATTTGTATGAATATTTTTTGCTGATGAAACTCTATATAGCCACAAATTGGCTAGAACCACATAAGACATCATGGAATAATTTTAAGCTTGTGGCTATAAAGCATATACTAGCACATAAATTACTTCTGAAACAAACTAACAAAAATATTAATAACCCGAAAATATGGGAAAAGGTCTTCAATATTATATTAGCATGATACTGATTTTAGGAATATATTAAATATAGGAAGCATTTCATGTAGATATTGTATAAATGGTTTGTAGTAGTTATAGTGTATTATGTGTGTGATGTTTATTGTATTTTTGTAATGTTTTTGGAAAATATATTTCAATAAAAATTTATTATGGAAAAAAAGAAAAAAATAAATAAATAAAAAAAAAGAAAACATAGCTGAAGAGAGATGTAATGATGCAATAAAACCGCTTTTGCATTTAAAATATTCAGCATTTACATTAGTATTCTTATCTTGACTGTATTCTTCAATTTCTGACAAATAGTTTGTTTGACTACTATAGCCTCTAGATTTATGCCAGTGGTGGAACTGAATAAAAAGTCCACAGAAACTTCAGAAAGAGTGTTCATTATCAAGTTAAGTATCCTAAAGTTGTGCTTCTCATATACCAATCAGGAATCTGTCCTTTGAATTATCTTCATTTCCCCTTTCTCCTTCCCTTACCTCTAGCTGATCTGAAACCCAGGTCCCTTCCATTGTTCTGTGGTATGAACCGTCATATTTACTGGTAGTCTGATTGAGCTAGCAATCTTTCAGACCTACAAAGGGGCAGGAACTCCAAAAAAGCCTCCATAATGAAAACTAGCGAATGGTGCAGAGTTCTACTGGTTACCTTCACATCACTCTCCCCCAATATATCTACTTGAGCCTTAGTTTTCTCAGTGCCATTGAGCAATTCTGTATTAACTCCCCCCACCAACACACACACACACACACACACACACACACACACACACGAGCACCAACACACACACAGACACACACACACACACACACACACACACACACACACACACACACACACACACATACACACACTCATTTTGGGTACTCTCTCTCTCTGTTAGCCATGTAGTAAGATGTATCTTTTTGAAATTTCTTTTCCTTATGGTTAAGCATGTCCTTAAAATGGTTCTGTACTTAAAGACAACATCATAGGATGAAAGAAAGGGAACCTTGCTTGCCGCTGTTGAAGAGTCCAGTTTAGATGCATTATATGAAAGCAGCAACACAAGAAAGGAACATTTTCTTGTATTTAAAATTCCATGCACGGGTGGAAAGGAAGAACAGGATGTCTGTGCAACAATGCATGCACAGACATGAAGCGACAGGTATCTGTGACCAGACCGTTCTTAAAGAAGAACGCCCTTTAAGGAAAAAAAAAGTAAATGTGACAGTCTCTCGGCGAGTGAAGTCAAAATCCAGGGGGGTGGAAGTGCACCCCTTGCACCTGCCTGTGGGCGCCCATGCTTCAGAGTCTTCCAAAGTGTCAGGAATCTCTCTGTTGGGTGAGAGATTATGTACAAGCTGGGATTCCAAGAGAGCATTCAGAAGTCTTTCTTGACTCCCTCACACAGGATTGTGTTTTGGGATGTCAGCTGGATACCACAGTCCTAAGAGCTTTTCTTCCACAGGGAAAAATAGATCTGTGTCTGCTCTGGGGTCTTCCACTCAGACTTTGGTCACTGAAAGGGAATACCTCAAGATTTTGGGTCTTATGGCTTCTGTGAGTGTCATAATGCCACTGGCAAGATTCCACATGAGAAAGATACAGTGGTATCTGAAGTCTGTTTGGTCCCAGAACCAACACCCTTTGTAATTTCAAATCCCAGTCCTGGTGGTGACAACAGATATCCCTAGGTCCAGGACTGTCCTCCTCCCACTGTGTTAAAAAGCAGTCAGCCACCATGGACTCCTTAGACTTTGCTTGGGGAGCAGTTTCAGAGGGATAAAAGTGCAAGATATGTGAGACACTAAAGACAGATGCAAGTACATAAATATAAAAGAGGTGCTTGACCTGATTGAAACTCTCAACTCTGTGAATCATCTTTGATTCCTTGGACATCTTCAAGTTGTTACAGGCAATACCACAGTCATGCGACACATCAGCAAGCAAGGGGGAACCAGGTCATATCCCCTTTGCAGACTTAGCCATGTTAACTTGGGGTATATCTTCACAACAGTCTCACTCTGCAGCATCCTACATTCCATCAGATCATAATTGTGTGGCTGACAAGCTGAGCAGGGCAAGGGCAGACCTAATGAATGGAACTAGATCAGGAAGTCTTCCTAGATTTGATCATCTGTGGGGAGTTCCTCAAGTATACCACTTGCTGTCTCTGAGTAATCCTGACAAGATTCTACTCCAGAATTCCACACAAGACGGCCAGGAAGACAGATGCCTTATCTTTTCTTTGGACAGGAATGTTCCTTTATGTTTTTCCACCCTTTCCACTAATATCCAGGGTACTTCTAAAGATTCAGAAGGAATCCTTCAAAATTGTTGTCAGTGGAGGGAAAAAAAACTACTAGAGAGTCATATATTAGCAAATAGAAAATATTTTTAGTTGGTGCCAACAACATAACTTGAACCCTTTAAGGGCTAGTTGTTGTGGTATCCAAGTTTATTTTAAGACAAACTATCCATCTCTCCTTTCTTTCCTGAACCCAAAAACGAGGGATGAAGGATACACCAAACCTAGGATGTCCACAGACAACCCAGGTACTATTTTGACAGAACTAAATCTTTCAGATCTTTGGATTACTTCATTTCTTCTGGAGTTGAGAAGAAGGGACAGCCTGCTTCAAAACAGACTATTTCCAAATGGTTGTCTAGTGCTATTGCCTTTTGTTATACTCCCCACAACAAAACTATTCCAGGCAGGGATGGCCCACTCTTCCAGGGCCTTGGCTTCATCTATGGCTTTTTGGAAAGGGTTGAATTCTAGAAGTATTCTAGAAGCAACAACTTGGTCCTCTGTATATACCTGTACAACGCACTATAAGCTTGATTCCTTCTTTAGGTCTAGATCAGGCTTTGTAAAGACCATTCTCCAGGGACTCCTGGACTCTTCTCCTTCCAACCCCCAAAATTAGTAAGCTAGGGTAATCTACCCCTGTAGGTAAGGCTACTACAGCAGTGATAAATATGATGAATGTAGTACAGTTGTGTAAGAAAACTTGTTATAACAGTAGATGTTTGAATGAGCACTGCTGCAGTAGCCTTCCAGTCCCTCCCCCCTCCCCCCCCTTGTTTTTTGGTATGTGGTTTATGCTAGGGTGTGTTTTTCATTATTCATTTTTTTTCTTCCTAGCATTTTCCCTTTAGGATTCAGCCTCCATCTCACTGTTAGCAGAAATCCTGTGAAGGGCTTGACGCCCATACTTCTTTTTAGTCGGCTCTGCTTGGACATGTGAAAGGTGCCCTGAAGCTTTGGAAGCTAGGCAGCTGTTATATCCTTGGCAGGATGTAGCTCATATAGCTAAGGCTACTGCAGTAGTGATCTTTCAAATATCTACTGTTATGTTAAGTTTGTAGAGGGAGACCCAACCTTAACAATGCTTAGAAGGGTGCTTAATAACTGTTAAACATCCTCAGTGTGCTGTTAAGATCGTGTCTGGCACTAAAAGCAGACAGGGCCAACCAGTAAACAGCAGCAGCAGAGCATGAAATGGCTTCATTTCAACTCTTTTTTTCTGCCTGCTACATTACACCCAGTATTTTGATTCAGACTGCTTTCCTTGACAGGGAATATGTAAGGACGTCAACCATTTCCCCATTGCTTTACTGGCATAACACCTTTTTTTTTTTTTTTTTTTTCCTTTGTGTACCTAGTAGTACACGGAAGAGATACATTTCCATGCACTAGATTGAATTATGATCGGACCTCCGATCATAGCATGTTATTATATGATCTCAACATGGATGCCAAGATTCACCTTGAGAGCGATTTCTCGGCATCTACATCTGGAACACATAAAATATATCTTATAATCGGAGACCTGATCATAATTCTCAGTATTATAATACTTATGGAAAGCCTATGAATGCACTGTTATCACTGTAAAGAATACTTCTTAGTAATAGCATTATTGTTTGAACAGTTTTAATAGCTTTTGCTGTTCACAAATTATTTACATTTAGGATCATAGGAGGTTACTAGGCTAATGGTCCTGAGGCCCTTACAAGCCAAGCCAAGAGTTTGTCCCCAAAAACGAAACCTTAGTCAGCATCTGTCACCCTTATCAGTGAGAGACAAAGGTGGAACCTATGGGACAAATTTGTGGTTTCCTATCCACTCATCAAGGTTGCGCTTGAAGTGGGTCAGCAAGGTACTCTGTTTGACATGTATGGGAAGTCTATTCCAGAGACGGGGCAGCCTCTGGGAGACCAACCTGTATTTCCATAGGATCATAGGAGATTATTAGGCTAATGGCTCTAGGACCCTTACAAGCCTAGCCAAGAGTTTATCCCAAAAAAGAAACCCCAATCAGCACCTTTCATCCCTGTCAATGAGGGACACAGGAGGAACTCCTGGGACAAATTTGTGGTTACCCATCCACTCATCAAGGTTGTGATTGAAGAGGGTCAGAGACATACTTTGACGTGCATGGGGAGTGTATTCCAGAGACAGGGCAGCCTCTGGGAGACAAAACTCTCTCTCCAGCAGGTTTTGCTAATGTCTCATATTAGATTTAAGCCTTTCAATTTGGTACTACATGAGGAGTTAAACATACGGATATAGAGCATCTCTAGTAGAGCTGGGTCTTAGCTTGTCTTGTAGGCGAGATACAGATCACCTCTGAGCAATCTGCACGATACAGAGTAGAGTGATAATGATTTGAGCCTGTCCACATAGGACAGGTGTTGGAAGCCATAGATTCCCTTTGTGAGGCATTTCTGTAGCTTTTCCAGTTAGTGCAGGTGTTTGGAGAGGTACATACCAAACAGGGCATTGTACTTGATTATTGGCCTAATGAGGGAGGAGTATATAGAGGTAGTAATCTCCTTTTTCTGGATGCAGTCCCTTTACTTATGAGGTGAATCAAGTAAAAGGCTTTTCTGACCACTGACACTACATGATGATCAAATGCAAGATTGCTGTCAACTGGTGTACCCAGGTCTCTCACCACAGGTTATGTGCTTAGGGAGTTGCTGTTAATGTGGTAATCAGTAGGGGTCGTGGTTTTGCCAAATGGTATGATTATATATTTTTTTTGCATTTAACTTAAGGCCATGACTTTGGCACCAGTCATTTGTTGCTGTGATACCCTCTTGAAGTATGTTAACATCATTTGGGGAGTCAATGACAGCACCCAACTTACAGTTGTCCACAAACTTGGTCAGTCACAGTTCTTTTGTCTTTGCCTGGACCTCTGAGAAGTAGATGCCAAACAACAGGGGTCCCAGGACAGATCCCTGGGGGACACCATTAGTGACAGGTCTGCTGTCGGAGGTGGTGGCACCTATTTTGACCATGTGGGCCCTATCAGTGAACCAGTTGGCCACCCACCTGATGAGACAGGGATTTACGCCAAGTTGTGCTAGCTTTTCGATGATGCCCGAGTGAGGGATTGTGTCAAAGGCTTTGGCCAAGTCAAGGTAAGCTGTAAGTACTGACCTTCCCTCAACCAGTGCTTTGGTGAAGCCTCAAAAAAGTCAACCAGGTTCAACAGGCAAGATCTGCCTTTGACGAATCCAAACTGGGTGGGGTCAAGTGCTTGGAGATTGCCTATGTCCTTGTTTATGAGGTCAATAATAATACCCTCCTTGGCCTTACAGATCAGACTGGTCAAGCTAATAGTGCAATAGTTTCCAGGGTCAGTAGTGGCACCACCTTTGTGCAAAGGGATGACAATGGCAGTTCTCCACTCTGCTGGAATGAAGCCTGTACTTATAGGGTGCTCAATGGCGAGGCTAGTTTTTGCTGGAGATGTTGCAGAATACAGCCTGGGATGCTATCAGGTCCCGTGGAAGCTGTGTTCTCTGCCATGGATAGGGCCTTTAACACTTGATCTATGGAGATGTGAGGTGTAGTGCAAGTATCAGGGATGTTGAATGGGCCTTTGGGGGGGGCAGGGGGGATGCAGTTTGCACTGAACCTATCTGCTAGCAGGTTGGCTTAGTCATCAGGATCATTGTAAATAGTACCGTTAAGAACTAATTCGCAACAAGTCTGGGCTTTGCCATGGAGATTTCTGACATAACTGATAAAGGCTTTGTGGTAAATTTGTTCACTTTATGCTTTTTTAAGTTGATTTTTCAGAAAATGCTCTGGAGTGCAAGGATCTGCGGAGGCTGCTAGAGGTGTGACATTCCACACCATATTGGTGTTAATAAGTTATGGGAGTAGTTCTGTTAACTACAGCTAGTTATTTATAGTTGAGTATCACAGTGAATTAAAGGGTTTTGTGATCTCTGTATGTTAAAAGCAACAAAATTACTGTAAAAGTGTAAATTTTTGTACTTAAACTGAAACTGACAGAATTTTTGTTTTGCTGAGTTAAGACACAAAGACTAAAAGTTGTTGTTGTGTCTTTCGGCTTTTCCCAGTTAGGGGTCGCCATAGCGGAACTCCGGTCCGCTAATGATTTGTAGTTGATTTTTACGTGCTGAGTTACCAGCCCTGACGCACAACCTTTAACGAAGATACGCCCATTCACGCATGTCTCCACACAGAAGACGCTCTAGCCGAGAATCGAACCGGACAGCGTCTTACTGTGAGGCGACAGTGCTACCGCAGCACCATAGTCAGGTATACTCTGATTTTTATAACTCACTTGATAAGCATGAAGCATCCTTTTTGTTTTCTTGTCCAACATCTTTTGGGCCAAGCATTAAGAGCAAACTGTTTTATACCTTGGACTTTGTTCCTAGATGGCAATGCTGTTTTCAGTATTGATTTCAGTCGTTTGAAATATTCATTAATTTTTTTTTTTTTTTGCATTCGTTCATGTTTTATTGTTGATCCTACATCAGTTCCCCCAATATTTATACACTTCCATTTGCTCAAGTTCTTTTATACCACATTCCTGGGCAAGCTGATGTTTTCTTGGTGCTGCAGCTTTCCTGCTTCAAGGGTTGCTTTTGCACATTTATCAAGACCAAATGACATTCTTACATCATCTAAAAAAGTTTTGATCACTTGCAGTTGTACTTTCAGTTCATCTGATGAAGTAAACAGTTTTAAACAACCACAAAAATGATAAAAAGTCTTTACACTATGATGTTTTCTGGGAGCCAAATTGTAGCCATGTTAAGTGGACAGTTTAATGGGTTAAGGGCAAAAGTAATGCACAAAAATAGAGTTAAACTTTGCTAAATCTTTTAGGCCTGTTAGATGGTAACCGTATGAAATGTCAGGGCCTGCTAGAGTGAGTCCCGAAACATGGATCCTGGACAAAAAACTGACTTAACATACACTAAGTCCAAGATGGCCATTTCTCAGAAGAGTATCCTTCCTGAGGTGTGCCTATCTCAGAGTTTGTATATATAAGTCCATGGGGTGTGGGGGACCAAAAAGAAGTTTAAAGGTGAAGAGTGATTTTCAAGATCTGCTCTTCTTGTGTAGTTTCGTTTTTTTTTTCACCTTGTCAGCACCTGGCATTTTAAGTGCCAGCATTTCAACAGACAGCGCTCTTAGATTCATCGGATTTAACAGTTATAGAGAGCCCTTTTAGATTCATTGGATTTAACATTTTTTTTATATTCTGCTAATGCTGATGTACTGGTTTCTGCAGTTGCATTTGAGTCTTTTTTACATTATGCAGTTGAAATCTCCCCCAATATTAAATTGCCTTTCATTTTGTTTAATAAGCTGTCTGAGTTATCTATCATATTCAATTCCAAGTTATGAACCCCTGTGTATATCAGCTAAGATGAATAATCCTGTTTTGACATGTAAATGTTACCATACAAGCATCCATTTAGCTCCATTAAAGGAAGAAATAATTTACAGCTGTGTAACAGAGGTATTCTACTATAAAACCATTATTCCTCTCTTCGTGGCATAATTTACTAATACTGTACATTTTTAAATACAGATCCAGAAACATTTATTCCCAGCAAATGTATTTCTTGTAGAATTACATTATCTGTTCCACAAAATATATGACCACTAATTAAATCACTTATGCTCAAAAGTAAAGTTTTGTCATTGTATTTTAGGTCAAATTTTCCAATGATGTTGACTACTACATGATATGCTTTTATCATTATTGTAGACACCTCATATTTTTGAATGGTATGAAAATTACTAGTTTGAACACATTGCTTGTATGCAACAGAACGATTAATATAAAATCTTAACCATGTGTGGAAACCTATATGATTCCTAGTGCATATAGTAAATCACAGTTGAACTGATGCCTGTATTGTATTTCTACAGTTCCAGGAATTTAAATGTTTAACTATGGAGCAGTATAAAAAGAGAGGAAGATTGTAAGAGCATAGATCTCATCTGTCCCAACGTGTGTGGGATGTCCTAATTTATTTAAAAGAAATTGCAGCCCACCGATTTATTTTAAGTCCTGAAAGCAAGGAAGAAATCTGTGTTTGACCTTTGAAAAGGCAAGTAATCTCCGTGGTATCCCCGAAGTCTCAAAACAACCCACTAAAGTGTAGTCGGTCTAAAAACAAAACAGTGTAAGAAACTTCTCTGTGTGGAAGATTTTCAGTCCATATATTCCTAGTTAATCACTGTATATTAATCAGATCAGACAATAGTAGTAGAAGTAGCGAACGTAAACTCAAGTCAAAAAATTAATAATAGAAAATATATAATTCTACAGCATTACTAAGTATTCGAAAGTAATCCAAGCAAGGCAGGCAGTCTGTTTCCAGTCGAAAATCCTTTATTAAGTACACAGACAAGCGATCCAAGTAAAACAAAAATAGAGTAATAATTTCCTCACAAGCTTTCTAAATATATATATATATATATATATATATATATATATATATATATATATATATACTTTTTATCAGGCATGGGAGTGGTTTATTGTGCTGTAAAACAAAGTGTTATTGGTACACATGTTAAATTCACATCCCTTCCCCCATCAGTGTGACATTCGAGCTGGTCCTGCCCTACCTTGTAGCTGTCATAATAATATATAGCCCTAATGTACTTTAATGGTACATCTTATTTAACCAAATTATTAAGTCTTTGATTTTATACAAGGCAATATACTACATGGCTGGAAATATATCAACCTTAGTTCATTTTGCGATCAAAAATTATATATAAATATATACATATACATTTTGCATGTAAAAATCAGTTTCTGTCTTCATAACCTATTGTTAACAAAGATCGCTTTCGTCCTTCTAGACTTCTTCAGGTCTGTGTACAAGAACCCTAAAAACCTATATAATTGTATAATTAGTTAGTATTGTTATTACCATCATTTTGAATAAAGTGGAAAAAAGAGAACCAGAAAAAAATAAAAATAAAAAAAATATATGTATGATGATGGAAACAAAATATACACTTAAATTTCAAATGATTTAAAATGGTATTTAAAACCAATTTCTAGAAAAAAATAAAATAAAATACAATTAGTCATGTAAACAATGTGGCAATTTTCTAAGTTCCAGTGCACTTTTAATTGAACAGTAGTAGTTTAGTCCAGGCTTTCTAAAAGAGTACAGCTTTAATTGCCACGAGTTCATGTTTCTCCAGAATATTCGGGATGTCTCCTTCAAGATCACCCATGTCTATGCGATCCAGGATCTGGAACTTAAAACCTGTGTGTCTTTTATGAAGAGAAAGGTGTTTGGCTAGAGCATTATTTTTACATCCAGAGTGGATTTCTGACAGATGACATGAAATCCTTCGCTTGAGTTTATTTACAGTCTTGCCCACATAGAATGCATCACATTCATTGCACTGTGCCATGTAAATTACTTTTTTAGTGTTACAGTCACCCCCTGCACTGGTTTTAATGATCTTCTTTAAATAAGGGCAATAAAAACTATCACCTTGCTGTATAAATATACAAAATGTACAATTAGTTTTACATCTTTTAGTGCTTTTCTCACATGGTCTATTAAATTCAACAACATTTCTAATATTCCTGGCCTTCCTATAGACATGTATGTCTTTTGAGAGCTACACTGTGAAATACATTATTGTCACCAAGATTTGTATGACTTATTTGCAGTCAGTGTGACCAAGACTTGTATGACTTATTTGCAGTCAAGGTGGCATGTTCTTACAGAGGAGGAGAATTCTTCATGGGCAGTATACATGCAAAGACTGATAACACTAGTGTTGGCATTATTTTAGAAGCACAGTGAAGAGACAGAATATGTTTTGGCAATTGGCTTGTTACATTATTATAAATTCACAGTATAATTATCTTTAATGTTTTCTAAGGTCACTTTTGCAGTTTAGTGTACTAGTCTTTGTTTCCCTCTTAAATAATTTCAGTTACTTAGGTTCATAGGTTCATAGGTTTATACTAGGCTATCTGCCCTAAGGCATTTATAAGCCTAGCCCAAATTTTTGTGGCTTACGCCACCCCTTATATGAAAAAATACTGTGCCCATTAGTTTGTTGTGCCTCTGTCCAGCAGTGACACAGAGATGATTCCCGGGGTAAACCTACGATCTCCCATCCACAGGTCTAGATTTCTCTTGAACAGAGTCAGCGAGGTGCTCTGCCTCACATGGACCGGGATTTTATTCCACAGCATAGGGAGTATCTGAGTGATAAATCTATCCCTCCAGCACGTCCTATTTATATCCGTGCTAAGGTTTAAGTCGCTTGCTCTAGTGGTTTTGGTGGATTTGGATTTTTTGAGGTGGAGCATGTCCATTAATTCCGGGTTGGACATGGCCTTGTATGTCAGGCACATGTCACCTCTGAGCAGACGGTATGCGACTGAATAGAGCTGGAGTTTCTTCAATCTGGCAGCATATGACAGATTTTGGAGTCCCTTTATCCTTTTGGTGAGGAACTTTTGGGGTCTCTCCAATTGCTGCAGATGTCGGGTGAGATACATCCCGAATGGGGCATTGTACTCGATCATTGGTCTGATAAGTGAAGAGTACAGGGAACAATGACCTCAGTAGATCTGGATGTGAATCCCTTCATGATCAGGTGGGCAATGTAGAAGGTCTTTCTAACCACTTTAGCAACGTGAGTGTCAAAAGAAAGGCCACTGTCAACCTGGGTCCCCAGGTCCCTGATAACCTCTTCTGTGCTTAGTGGATTGCCACCTATATGGTAGCTTGGGGTTACCTTGTTTTTCCCGAAGGGTATGACTATACATTTTTTGGCATTTAACTTCAGGCCATGGCTCTGGCACCAGCTATCTGTTTCCGTGAGTCCCTTCTGAAGGATATCCATGTCCGATGCACTTTCCACTATGGCGCCCAGTTTGCAGTCGTCTGCAAACTTTGTCAGCCAAAGTCCTCCCATGTTGGCCTGTACTTCTGAGAAGTAGATGCCAAACAATATGGGGCCAAGGACCGAGCCCTGTGGGACACCACTTGTGACCGGCTTGGAGTCTGACACAGCGCCAGCAACTCTAACCCTGTGGATTCTGTCCTTAAGCCAGTTTGCAACCCATCTTGTGACATATGGGTTTACATTTAAGCTGGTAAGTTTTTCTACAATACCCGAGTGGGGTATTGTGTCAAAGCCTTGCAAGGTCAAGGTAGGCTGTATGGACTGCCTTTCCTCATCAATGGCCTTGGTGACTGTTTCAAGAAGTCGACCAAGTTCAAAAGGCATGATCTTCCCTTGACAAAGCCAAACTGGGTCGGGTCCAATGTCTGCAAGTCCCCTATATCTTTGTTTATGAGCTCCATTATGATCCTCTCCATAGCTTTGCAGACTAGACTTGTTAAGCTTATGGGGCGGTAATTACCAGGGTCCGTAGAGGCGCCGCCTTTGTGGAGTGGGACCACAGTTGCCGTACGCCACTCCTTGGGCACGTATCCTGTGGTAAGGCTGAGATTAAACAGCTGTCTTATGTGCGGGTTTAATTCCTCATTTAGCTCGTGTAGCACACAGCCGGGGACACCATCCAGTCCCATTGATGCTGTGCTTTTAGCTTTAGAGAGAGCAGCTTTCACCTGCGCATTTGAGATGTCCGGGAGGCTTCACTCGGCTGGGATAGTTATCTCTCCTTTGGGGAGAGGTGGTGAAGTTTGCACTGAACCTGTCTGCCAGTATGTTAGCAATGTCTGTGGGTTCAGTGATTTTTGTATCATTTTGGACTAATTCTGAGCATATCTGGGAGTTTCCACCCAGGTTCCTAACATAGCTGAAAAAGGCCTTATGATTGTCCTTTGAATCCATGGCAATTTTTCTCTCAAAATTGGCCTTAGTTGATTTTATGAGTGCTCGTATTTTTTTACTAATAATGATCAGGGGTGACTTCCCTTTTATGGATTTTGTTCTATCATGTAATAGCTTTCTCCTCTTATTGTAAAGTTTGTTAATGGCTGGGGTCCACCAGACTGGACGTTTACCCTTTGTGGAAAGAGTCTTGGTCTCTCTGGTAAAATAAAATAAAAGAGTCTTGAACTCTCTGGTGCTGGTAGTATAATCATGTTGCTTTATTATTACATATTTCATTATTATAATACACAGTATTATATAATAATAATAATACACAGTAATATGTTTTATAGACGAAATAAATAAATATATTTAAAAATAAATATTTTTTTATAATATGATCTAGCTGAATATACTTGCCCAGGAGTGGTCCTTGAAGTCAACTGATATGAACATTTGAATATGCATATTTTATGCTAATTAGCCATACCCGATTTGTCCCTAATTGTAACATCTTTTGTCCCTGATCCTCTCATTTGGAGGTTGAGAGGTATGTGTAAGAGGAGTGTCAATTGTATTTTATATATATATATATATATATATATATATTGTATCTTTCGGCTTTTCCCGGTTAGGGGTCGCCACAGCGGAAGTCCGGTCTATCTATCTATATATATATATATATATATATATATATATATATATATATATATATATATTTGAATGTATATATTGTATGTATTCAGTACTTTTCTTTCCTGTGTCATAAACTACTTCATCACCTTGTGTATCAGGCTACTTTTAATAAATACACATCCCTCATTTGTGCCTTTATTGCTTATTTTAGGCCATTAGTAAAAAAGTTCTTATTGTTACTTTTATGTGAAAATTTTAATGATGTTATTAAATTGATAATGCAAATTATTTCTTACCTTGCAAGCAGTATGTGTCCCTGGCAGTTATATTTCTCTTTCAAAGTGACAAGTTACAAAAACTCTAATATATAAAAAAAGGAGCAATAAGAATTTTGTACGTGTGCAGTTTGTGTGTGTGTATTATATATTGAAGAACTTTTCAGACTTAAAAAGAGTGCATGCCCCTCTTGTTTTTATTTTCCGTTTGTTTTATTCATCTTTGTTCTTTTCTGTTTCATTTTTTTTGTCTTCCTACATATTTTTGTTTCAGTTCTGTTTGCCTTCTCATTTTACTTTACGTATTTTTTTCTGTAATTCAACCTCTTAACTTTTCTTTAATGTTTTAAACAAAGCCTTCTCATGTCTACATGCTGTTATGTTGTACGTATTCAAGTCTTTATATCATAATACCATTTATTATAAAATGATATAAATAGCAATAAGAAATGATAAAATGTCATATATATTAATAGCTATCTGTTCATTACGTTGCCTTTGGAAGTAGCAGAGCAAACAAAGGCAGTGAAACATCCTAATGTTCGCTTAGATGACAGTCTCCTCCTGATAGCTCTTGCCTTGATTCCAGGTGAAATCCCTGAGGTAAGGGAGCAGATTAGCATGTCTGTTTGGGGTCAGTAGGCATGGGGGCAAAAAGCACTGAGAAAAAATCTTGTCCTTCCTTATCCTTTGTCGCCCACTCATTGAAAGAGCACATGTAACATAATCCCTAGTAGTCAGAGTGCCAAGAAATAACCCCACACATGGAAATTTCCAGTTGTTGAGTAACCCTCAAGATTACCTTCTATGGTAACAGTAAAAAACTAAGCATTCTGCAGGGGAATGCTCTCTTGATTTCACGTGTGGAGGGCTGTTTCCTTAGAACCCTTTGCACCTTAAATCTGAGGTCACACGTATGAAAAAAAGAAAAATGGTCACTACTACATAAATTCCAGCTGTTTCTTATTCTGTATGCCGGGAGGATGAATTTCTTCATCATTTTGATGTGTCTGGTTCTTCGACCATTCATACTTTTTCAATAAGAATGTCAATTAAAATCTTTAAGGATGCTTCCTTCAGATGCCTGCATCTTTGTATTTAAATTGAGCTGTTGTCTCTTATCTCTGTCTGTTACTATTCTTCCTAGATCATTTTTGTATGTAAATTTTGAAAATCAACATATGTATGTCACTATTGTAGTTTTTCATTGTATTATTTTGTTTTTCTCCCGGACTGAGCCTGAAAATGGTCCATCACAATCTGTGGGACAGATGACTGCCCAACCCAGTCAAAAAATGGAAGTAAAATAAAATAAAATACATTTTTGATAATCAAGCACATGTTCAAGAAATTGGTATGATTATTGAGCTGACCATAGTCTTGGATGTTTAAAACACTTAATGGAACCTTTTCTTGTAACTTGTAAACATGGATTGCAAGACTAATGTATACTTTTATTTGTTTTGGTGACAGTTTGAGATTGCAGATTAATTATTGACAAAAGAGCAAAGGGTGATTCATGCACTTTTACAGACACAAGAGTGCATTAGAAAAGAGGAAGGAAGACAGGAATGTCATGAGATCACAGTATTCTGTGGTTAGTAGAAGAAGTTGCTTCGTCAAGATATAGAAATTGGTCAGTCTTAACATTTTCTGTCAGCATTGTCATAGTATCAGAATAACACAGCCAGTTTGTGTATTTTTTTTCTCCAGTGAAAACATTTTTTTATTTTTGTCAATTTTTCCACTGAACATCTGTCTTTTGGAAGTGAAAGTTAGCCAGTAAAACTTGGCAAGTTCATTTCCCTTGCCTCTGTTAATACTATATTTTTAATATGTAAACACTATTTCTATATTTTGATACTTCAGTATAAGGTATGCAAGGGAATCACTTTCTTGCTTTCATTGTATAGAATGTCACAGGTGCTGCCTATGAAGACTACTGGCATAAACAGACAGCATGACACTGTCAGTAGACTTAAGGCTCGGACTCATGACCACCCAGTGAACTTTGAGTAGTCTGTCTTCAGATTTTTTTTGTTTGCCCATGTTCCTTGGCTGCATTTCAAGTGTGCGCTCATCACTTCCCTGCTATCTTCAGACTTTATGCTATCTATGTTTACATCACAGCTTGCTGCGTTCTGTTCTTCACAAGTCCATAGTATGACTTGAAAAGATTTTCTGTCCCCCTACACACACACACGACTACACACTTAATTTGTTGTACATTATTCCCTACATTGTGTTTATCAAATTTCAGCCTGTCCTTATTCTTGCTTCTTTCAAATCTCATTCTGTGGAACAACATTGTCTTTTTGATAGTATTTCTGTGTAAAGCACACATATAGAAATGCCAACAGATTGGCATCACTGAACATATTTAACTATATTAATTAGAAAAATGTTTGCTTTTCACTCTCTTCATGTTCCATCTGCAACACAGTTTCAGGTTGTATTCTCCTGTCAGTTCATTCAGCCTAACATCAGTTTACGGTGGACACCATACACCTGATGCACTCAGTCCCACTGATGGTATGGATGCTTGCTCGTTTGTCTTACAGCCCTGTCCCCGTAGAATGCTAAAAAAACTTGTTTTCTGCCTCCCCTATAAGATTAAGATGAGGTGTCACAAGGTATAACTCTTTATTCTCTAGTGTGTTTACTCTTTAAGAATTTGGAGCGCCATACATTTGCAGTATAAACTGCACTATGAGTTCTGTAGATGGGAAAAATAACGTATTTTGTTAAAAAAATATAAATGCATATACAAGTGTGTGTGTGTGTGTGTGTGTGTGTGTGTGTGTGTGTGTGTGTGTGTGTGTGTGTGTGTAAATATCTCTCTGTCTCTCTTTATATATATCTATGGGTCCCCTTCGGCAGATTGAACTTTTAAATGTTCAAAGATGATATGGCCGAGACCATAACCTCTAACATTTAAAAGTCTGATGGAGATCCGCATATAGAGCGGAACGGGAAGATTTCCCATTTCTGCAATGTAGTGCGATCTCGGAGTTGGTATATTTAAGTAAGGGGGTGTGGGGGGTGAAGCTACAGTGGTTTAATTTTTTTTTCTTTTTTTACTTCAATGTTCGAACTATTACAAGTTCGAACATATGGTCTCGGCCATATTTGGTTCGAACTTGTAATATGTTCGAACTACTGATGTAGATCCGTGTATATATATATATATATATATATGTATATGTATATATATATATATGTATATATATATATATATATATATATATATATATATGTATATATATATATATATATATATAATCTATATATAAAATTTACAAACACACACATGCACACATACCAGTCTCAAGCACTGCCATGTACTGGAAATATCTGTTACCACTCACCATATTATTAAGGTTGTTCCAGTGGTCAGCAGAAAACCAGTGCTAGAAAACAATATATGCTCAAGTCAGAAAGAAAGAACTCCAGGTTCAATTCAAGTTGCACATTCTCAGTTCCTTTATTACGGGACAGTTGAGTGCTGCTGTATGCATAATGATTATCAGGCAAGTGCAGTTACATTTATACAAGCCAAGCTGGGAACTGCTTTTGGCTGGAGACTTCAGGAATTTGGACTGAGAGAGAGAGAGCCCTTCCCATGCCCTTGGATTAAATGTTGTGTGGCTGACACAGAAGGAGCTATTTAAATTTGTCTCTGCCACCCTCCTTTAAATAATTTTTTTCCATGTAGTATGATCCAGACAAGAAACGTCTGGAAAGGTAAAGAAATCTAAATAATTGGTTAAAGTCCATGTACTGATCTGCACCAATTTTGTGCCAGCTTCATCAGAGCTTAACCTAATTATAAAGACATAAAATATCAGAATAACAAAATAAAATATGTATAAATACATATATATATATATATATATATATATATATATATATATATATATATATATATATTTATAAAAAATAAAGAAAACCATTTTAGCCTTTCTGTTGGAAATATGACTCCATTTTTTATGGGATTGTGTGTGTGTGTGTGTGTGTGTGTGTGTGTGTGTGTGTGTGTGTGTGTGGTGGGGGTAATGATCAAAAATAAATCAGTGGTAAGTGCCATCCAGTGGGAGAAAGTCTTAAAACCTGAGTGTATTAAACATAAACATCAGTTGGTATTTATCTGTTCCTCCAAAAGCCGTTTTATAAATGAACATTTTCCTTTCAGATTTAGCCATATTATTCATACTATGCCTCAATAAATCATGGAGCTGCAACCTAAGGTTACGAGTAGGATTCCATTCTTGTATGCTCTCTGTCTGACTTCCGAGGGTTAGGCTTTTTCAGCTGTTATGTCTCTTGAAAGTGTTTCCTAAGGCTAAGGATGCTGCTGGCAGAGCAAGATGAGTTGATCTGTGGTCTTTTACGTGTTACCAGTTTGGTTTGCCAATCAATTCTGTGCATTTCTTTTTTACCAAGTGTGTTATTTTTGTTCCCTTGAAAGATACACATGCTGACAGTCTCCCAGATATGGAAAGTAAATCCTTCATGGTCTGAGTGTTATGTGAGGTGTTTTGCAAGTGGTGTTTTTAAGGTTTTTGCTTTATGATAGATGTTAAGCGGTACAGCTTTGAACTTGTTGTTGGTCTTTCTGATATAAAAGCCATTACATTTCTTGCAGCCTGCTCTGCAGACAGTGGATTCCTTGTTGCAGTTTCCATGGGACCTGCTGTGATATTCTTTGTCTGTGTTGAGGCATTTGAACTTGTTCGCATTACTCATGGGGGTAGTAATTGACATGGGGGGTGTCCACAGCCAAAGATGCCTTTTCAAAATGACAAAACAGTAAACAAAGGACTATTAAATCAATATAGCTGACACAGATAAATGCCACAGTACAAAATACTGATATAAAACATGATTTATTCTTCCCTGCCACCTCGGCAAAATTGTGCCTTCAAGGAGATGCCTTTTCGCCTGCCATCTTCCTTGGAACATCTTTACTGGGGTGTGAATTGATTCTTTCAAGAGATTTATCAGCTGAAGTATACAGCCAAACCCCATAGACAGAGACAGGGCATATAGGAAGGGAACCCTACATGTAACCTTTAGACATAGCAGCTCCTGGATTTATTCTGGCATAGTCTGAATAGTATGGCTAAATTTGAAAGGAAGGAGTTCCTACTTTACAAAATGTTTTTTGAAGAAATAGGTAAGCAGTAAACAATCAGTTTATGGTTGTGGTAAATATGTTTAGGTTTTTTAAGACTTACCCATACTGGCTGGCACTTGCCACCTATTTTTTTAATATTTTTTATCATTAACATTATCTGTACCTCACGTATACCCACCCTCCTGTTAAAAAGAATTACAGCTCCAATAGAAAGGTTAAAATTATCTATGATATGGGAGATTTTTATATTTCTTTATTATTTGTTTTTTATTTACTGATATTATATGCCTTTGTTAAGGAAAGCTCTGATGAAGTTAGCACAAAAGTGCAGCAGATCAGTATACAGACTTAACTAAGTGTTTATATCTCTTTACTTCTCTGGAGGTTCCTTGTCTGAATCATTTTACATGGAAAAGATTTTTTAAAGGAGAGAGGTAGAGACGGGCTGGAATGGTCCCTTCTGTGACACCCATCCAGTGTCCAATCCACAGGCACTTCATTCTAGACCCCTCGGCTCTCCGACCAGAAGCAGTTCCCACCCCATCTCTGCCTACCCGCGAACAGCTTGGGTACTGTAAATGTAACTGCACTTCCTTGATAATAGTCATTCTTACAACATAGGTTCATAGGTTCATAGATTAGTACTAGGCTAACTGCCCTTGTGGGCTATTTTAAGCCTAGCCAATTACCCCATGTGAGAATCAAACACTGCACCTTGTGTCTGTAAGGTAAGTACCTTAACCATTATGCCAATCTCCCATTATGCCAGTGCTCATTGTCCGACAATAAAGGAATTGATATTTTGCAACTTAGATGAAAGCTTCCAGAGTTTTCTTTCTGATTTGAGCATGTTCTGTTTTTTAGTATAAACACACTAAGGCTGGTTTCTGCTGAACACAGTGGCCAGGGGTGCACACACACACACCTATAAATTTTATATATATATATATATATATATATATATATATATATATATATATATATATATATGGGTCCACTTCTTAATTTCGAAATACCAAAATTTCAGGTTTCAGAATATTGAGTTCAGAATCTCGAGATCTTGGAATCTCGAAATTAAGAACCCTCCCCCAAAAAAAATCAGTCAACACATCACAAAATATGTTTTTGCAGGGAGGCAAGCCCCCCTGAACCCCCCAGACCCCCACTACTTAAATATACACTCCGTGATCGCAGTATAGCGAGGAAAAGGGAAATATCCCGTTCCGTGCTGTATGATGATCTCTGTTCAGGATTGCAAAGATGTTCTTCGTTTTCCATTGCTGCAGTCCTGACTATTGGGTATAGTCCGCGTCCAGTCGGCCCGAATACCAGAGTATAAGGCTGACGTCGGTCAGGGCGCATTAGACTGACGTCAGTACGTCAGGGTACTAATGCGCATGACCGACGTCATATCCTCAGTCTTTTTTGCCGCATGGTCCGATGCAGAAGCAGTTTTGCGAGTGCAGGTTGGCGTTCTGAAATATTTCCGAAACCGGAGTTTCAGACCGAAACAGAGTTGGCTAAGTACCCGTTAGAACATTTTGGTTTTTCTTGCCTCAGTATTTTACCGGATGTCAGAAAAAGTGAATAACTGTATTTCTTGTGGGAAACAGATACCTCATAGGGATTACCATACCTTGTGTATACCTTGTTTAGGGCGTGAGCACGACGTTGTTGGTTGCCGCTCTTGTGCTAGGTTTAACAAACGCACTATTAAGAGGAGGTTAGACTGTGCCAGGTTAGTGTTTGGGAAGCGTTGCAATTATAAAATGCCGTCGGATGCTCCGGCCGCTTCTCCAAGAAGCGCAAGGACAAAACAGCGAAGCCTAGGGTTGATGAACCGGCAGTCCCGGACGTCGGTTCTTTAGAAGGCTCAGTGGAGCCAGAGGTTTTGCCAGGAGTTTCCATGGAGTCCCAGGCAGAAACTTTACTATTACAGGATGTGCCTTCTCAGGAGGTAGGCCAGGCTGAGGGGGCTTCTCAGGTGACTGTTCTTCCCTCTCTTCCCAAGGTTGTTAGAGCCTCTCCTTCTGTTGCCAAAACTTCTTTGAGGGGTAGGCCTAGTTCAGCTTCAGTGGGGCTTCTCCTAGCATTTCGGGTTCTGTACCTAAGAAACATATGCTTAAAATGGCAGAAGATTTGATTACTATGATTAGAGGTTCTATGCCCCGCCTGATAAGAGGCCTAGGGTGGAACCGAGTTTGATAGTTTTGAACAGTGTTCAGAGGCTTCAGAATCTTCTGTGGAAGATATGCAGGAGTATCCTACTTATTCTGATTCGGATGTGGATGATTCCACTCCTACAGCTTCTCCGCCTGAGGATTTCTCATTTTCAGAGACTCTGCATTCCATGAGGGAGCACTTTAAATGGGAAGGCCAGGATTACTCTGATTCCAGGAAAAGGCTTAGGGAATTCTTGTTTTACCCCAGCATAGGCCTTTAGCTATTCCTCCTGTGTTGAATGTGGTGGAAGATGTTTTTGCAGAGGCTTCCCTGAACCCTGACTCTTTGCCTCCTGCTCCTGTTAAGCCTGATAGGTATTATAGGGTGCCCGAAGCTCATAAATATTTGTTTAAGAGTCCTAGGGCGGACCCAGAAACTATTTCTCAAGGGCCTAAAGGTGTTAAGGCTTCTGTGGTTAAAAATCCTGTTCCCACTGATAAAGAGGCAAGGGCTTTGGATAGGTGGGGAAAGAAAGTGTATACTTCTTCCACTCTAGCCATGAGAGCATTGAATTGTCAGTTTCACATGCTAAAATATCAGAATTATCTCCTTTCACAATTGAAATCTAAGGTGGATGCTTTGGCGGAAGGTATTGAGTGTAAAGAGTTGCTGGATTTGGTTCATGTGTCTGAACAAGTGGGTAAGCATTCTTTGCAATGTGGTTTTGATGCTGTACAGGCCTCCTCGAGGGTGGCTGCTACCAGTTCTGTTCTTCGCAGGCATGCCTGGTTGAAGGATCAGAATTTAGCTGAGCATGTTAAGACAAGGATTTTGGATGCTCCTTTACAGTCTGATGTGTTGTTTGGATCGCCTGTGGAAGCAGTTTTAAAGAAAATGGAGGACAAAGCTAAGTCTATGCAAACTGTTAAAGATTTTTGCAGGTGCAGCCACCAAAGTTTAGTAGAAATTGGCCTGCTAAGGGGTGGACATATCCTGCTTATGATTCCCAGTCTAGGGGTAGGTCTAGACGTGGTAGGGGCAGGGCTCAAGGTTCTTTTAGGCCTAGAACAGGGAGTTCACCTGCTCAGACTTCTGGTGAGGGCAGGGGTCAGTCCTTTCGTAAACAGACCCAATGACCTGTCTTTTCAGCTGCCAGCAGATTCCCGTCTGGCAGCTCCTTTGGGAGGAAGACTGTCTCTTTTCAAAGAAAATTGGGATTTAATTACTCAAGACAAATGGGTGTTGGATATCATTCACCACGGTTACAGATTTTATTTCCATACACTGCCCCTTTCAAAGGCATGCCAGACGTTCCTCCTCCACAAAGAAAAGAGGCTCACAAGCAAGTTTCTCAGTTACTTCAGATAGGGGCCATTCAGCCAGTCCCTGTATCAGAAAGGGGCCTAGGATTTTATTCTCGCCTGTTCCTTGTACCAAAGAAGGGGAACACGTGGAGACCAATTTTGGATTTATCTCTCCTCAACACGTTTTTGGACATTCCCAAGTTCAAGATGTTGACGTTACAACAGCTTTTACCTCTGCTGGGCAAAGATCACTGGATGGTAACTTTAGATCTCAAGGAAGCTTACCTTCATGTGCCTATAAGGCTAAGTTGCAGGAAGTATCTGCGGTTTCGAGCTGGAAATTCTCATTATCAGTTCTCTGCATTGCCCTTTGGCTTATCTACTGCGCCCAGAGTATTCACAAAGGTTCTGGCTCCAGTGATAGCTTACTTCAGGCTTCAAGGAATTCAAATCTATCCTTACTTGGACGACTGCCTGATTCTGGCTCAAGAAAAGGAAGACCTTCTACAGCATCTGGAATATGTTATAGCAGTGCTAAGATGCCTAGGGTATTCTGTGAACGAAATAAAGTCCAGTCTAGTACCCTCTCAAGACATGTGCTTTCTGGGTGTGAGACTGAATACAGCAGCCCAGATGGCCTTTTTAACCCCGGACAAACAAAAGAGTCTGTCACTTTACTTCCATCAACTATCTCATCAGTCCGTGCTGACTGCAAGGACAGTCCTTCAAGCATTAGGGTTCATGGCATCTTGTATTCTGGTGCTTCCCAATGCCAAACTGCATATGAGGAAGCTACAATGGTATCTCAAAAATGTATGGACACAGCACTGCCAGGATTTGGACACTGTCATTCAAATAATACCTTGCCTTGAAAAGAATTCTTGTGGTGGGCTCAGGAATGTCACCTAAACAAGGGACTCTCTGTGACTCGGCCAGAGGCAAGTCAGATCTTAACGACAGATGCCTCGGACATTGCTTGGGGAGCTCATCTAAATGGAAAGTGGATACAAGACAAGTGGCCTGCCAGACTACAGCATCTACATATCAACATGAAGGAGATGTTAGCAGTCCAGTTTGCATTAATGGCTTTCAAGGAGTTACTTCTTCCAGGGCAGGTGTTGATTCTAACAGACAACACAACTGTCATGTGGTACATCAACAAGCAAGGGGGAACACATTCTTATCCTCTATGCAGGCAAGCAATGATTTTATGGGAGACTGCTAAGCTTGCAACTAACTCTTCAGGCAAGGTTTCTGCCAGGAGCACAGAACTCCTTAGCAGATGTGTTAAGCAGACAAATCATGGATCCCCACAGTGGAAACTGGATCTTCATGTATTTCAGAAACTGACAGTGTCATGGGGAACTCCAGACATAGATCTATTCGCTTCTCCACTAAACCACCAGCTGCCAAAGTATTGCACAAAGGGGTTTCATCACACAGCTTGGAAAGTGGATGCTCTGTCTTTCAGTTGGAAAAACCTTCATGTGTATGCCTTTCCACCTCTGCCTCTTCTTCCAAAGGTACTATTAAAGGTCAGACAAGACAGGCCAAGGATGATTTTGATAGCTCCAGATTGGCCTCGGCAACACTGGTACCCACTACTACGGAGTCTGGTAAAGAAGCCTCCATGGCCTTTACCTCTGATTCCTCATCTGTTATCTCAGAAGGACGGTCATCTGCTCAATGTCAAGCTTCATTCTCTTCATCTAACAGCCTGGCATATTCTGTGTTGAAACACAGCAGGTCTCAACTTCCTCAACAAGTTTTAAATGTGATTATGGAAGCTAGAAGACCTAGTACAAGGAGAGTGTACGCAGAAAAATGGAAGAGATTTTTATTTTGGAGTACAGCAAAGAATTTAGAGATTTCTGAGCCTAATTTGAGTGTGGCTCTTCAATATCTTACTGAGTTATTGGACAAAGGTTTGTCCTTCTCTTCCATTAAGATTCATGCTGCAGCAATTTCAGCTCACTATGATTGTGACCCACCTTTGTTTTCGCATCCTTTGTTCAAGCAGTTTCTTAGAGGGGCAAAGAATATAAGACCCCCACGTAGAGCTCCTACTCCTGCTTGGGATCTCAATTTTGTGTTGGAAAAACTTACTCTACAACCTTTTGAGCCTGCAGCTACTGCTGCATTGAAATACTTGTCATGGAAGACTGCTTTTCTGTTGGCTATTACTTCTGCAAGAAGGGTGTCTGAGTTGCAGGCCCTTATGGCAGTAGAGCCCTTTTTGATTTTCCATAAGGATAGGGTATCATTACGTACTAATCCTTCCTTTATGCCTAAGGTGGTTTCTAGTGTGGCTTTAAACCAAACTATTCATTTGCCTACGTTTTATGCAGACCCTCAAAATAAAGGGGAAAAGATTTTGCACACTTTAGATGTACACAGGCAATTGCGTTATTATTTAAGCAGGACTAAGGATTTTAGGCAGTCTCAGCAGTTGTTTGTTTCTTTTGCTTTGAGTTCACAGGGCAAGCCTGTGTCAAAACAAACTATTTCTAGGTGGATTGGCTTTTGCATTGCATTTTGTTATTCCCATCATGGCAAGGAGATTCCAGCTGGGATTAGGCCTCATTCCACTAGGGCTACTGCCACTTCAACAGCATTTCTAAGGGGGTGGCAACTAAGGATATTTTGGAAGCAGCTACTTGGAGTTCAGTGCATACTTTCTCTAAGCATTATCACCTTCCTATCTACTCTAAGTCTAGGGCTGGTTTTGCCACAGCTGTTTTACAAGGCATGTTGTCAGCTCCTACTTCTTTATGATTTGCCAGCCTCCCTTACCTCTGCTTTGGGATTCTACCCAATAGTCAGGACTGCAGCAATGGAAAACGAAGAACATAGTACAGTTTTGTACCTACCATAAATGTAGATGTTCGAGGATTCCATTGCTGCAGTCCAATTTACCCTCCCTCCTTCCCCTCTGTGTTTAGGGGTGGTTGTGTAGGTGAGTTTACATGCATATATATATTTTTATATATATTGTTGTATATATTGTACATGTTTTTGGTGCAGGTATTTTGGGACTTGTCTTTTTAGGGTCTTCTGACATCTGGGGCAAGAAAAGACTGAGGATATGACGTCGGTCATGCGCATTAGTACCCTGACGTACTGACGTCAGTCTAATGCGCCCTGACCGACGTCAGCCTTATACTCTGGTATTCGGGCCGACTGGACGCGGACTATACCCAATAGTCAGGACTGCAGCAATGGAATCCTCGAACATCTACATTTATGGTAGGTACAAAACTGTACTTTTTAAAACTTCAATCATATCATCTTCAGTCATATGAATTTCGAAGTTTTAAGCTTTGAAATTTTGATGGGGACCCATATAATATATATATTTATATTTATATATATATATATATATATATATATATATATATATATATATATATATATATATATATAGGTGTAGGGCAGCTGATTGAATGACAAGCTGAATGACAAATATCTACTTCTGCGCATGTTCTCAGGATAAACCAAACACAATTGTTTTTGTAAGGAGGCAAGCCCCCCCCCCCTGCACCCGCACACCCATGCTAATTATATATACTGACTCCGAGGTTGCACAATCCCTGGCGAAAGAGAATATTTCCCTACCTGTGAATTGTCTATCTTCTGCATCTGTTTACCATCTGTTTACATCGACTAATCAGATGTTGACATACCTGAACATTTGACCCAGTGCCTGCAGCCCATATATACATATAAAAAGCCAAGAAAAAACATTCACAAGATTGAATTACAAATAAAAAGCACACTTGCAGTCACTGGAAGTAAAACCCAGTATTGTTTTAATTAGCGCTTTCATCCCCTGCATTCCAAACATGAACTTTATCACATTAAATGGATCCCTCATCTCTAGTGCTTTAATAATAACATTAACACTGACACCTATTGGCTGTTAATACTGCTTAAAAATAAAACTACTTTGAAACAGTTAGATTTTATTCAATATCCAGTCATACTTCACATGGGAAAAAAAGGCATTAAACACAATAATGAACATTATTCCCTCGCTTTTAACATAATATAAACTAATCACCATGTTAAATGGTGAGCCGCCCTTTTAATTAATAATTAATAATACAATACTGATAGATATTATATCATTGATACCCAGGGGACTGGTGGCATCTAGCAATACTACCAATATAATTCACGCTTCTCAGCATGTTTTCCAGTTCCCCCTTTCAAAAAAGGCATTTTTTCCAGTAGAAATAAACAAAAATTTCTTAAAATGTTCCCAAATTACTGAATGCTTGTATAGCAGCACATTATCACCATCTTTCTTCTTAATGGCATAATTATGTTGGTAAATTCTAACCTTCAAAGCCTTAATGTTTTACCAGCGTAAAATGGATGACATGAACTGCATTGTGCTACATAAGTCACGCTTTAGTGTAACAATTAAATTTTCCATTTGGCTAGACCAATCGTGGAAAAGTTGCCTGTAGGAAAATTGACACCCTCAAAAACATATTTGCACTGGCTGCAAGCACCACATTTGTACATACCTTTGTAATCATATAGTCTTCCCACTTCCTCATATTACAGCTCTCAAAACCCTTCTTATGATTAACCCCCGTTCTAAATACCAAAGTAGGGCTGTTGCCCAAAAACTTTTACGAACCCATGGCCGTAAGAAAGTTAAACCAATGTCTTGTTAAAATAGCTTGAACGTCCTTGGTAGAGTTATGGCAAACACATACTAATGCCCTGAGAAATGCATCAGTATTGTCGTGATTTACACTCACTTCAATATCTGTAACTCTCACATTTGATCTTAACACCAGGATATAAAAACAATGCCTCAAAACAAGTTTATAACGGTGGGACTTCTCAGCAAAAACCTTCTCATTTAGACATTGTATAAAGTCTAAAGGGTAGTGTCTGTCTTGAAACATCTGTGTTAAAGTGCTCATCTCTTCAACAAATTTTATGCCATTAGAAATTAGACGTGACAATCTAATGAACTGAGTTTTAGCCACATTTCTATTCTATAAGGGATGTTAACTATTGAAGTACAATAAACTGTTAGAGTATGTCTCCGTCCTATAAATTGTTAATACCCACTCTCAACAGCTTTAGAAAATTTAACATCCAAGAAATTTATTTCCATTGTGTTAAAATGCCCTTTCAAAGGCAGCAATGAAGTAGTATTGTTGGTATAACTCAAAAATTCATTGCTAGTTAGAATTACCTACCTATAAAATAAGTACATCATCCAAAAATCTCAGGTAAACTTTGATATCATTAGCAAAAGAGGAAGAAAAAAAACCTTTTTCTTCCACTACCATAAAATAATTGCAAAAACTGGGGCTGCTGACTCCCCCATTTCTACCCCAGTATCCTGTTTGAAGTACTCAGACTCAAAAAAATACAAAGTTGTTCAACAACACAATGTCCATGGCTTCCACCAGAAAGTTGGTAGTGCTGGAGGACATTTTAGTGCCACTTGTCAAAGCTTCATGAAACCATTGTAGCCTCTCCTGATGTGGAATTGCAAAAAAAAATTCTTCACATCAGTAACCAAAAATGTAACATCTTAGTCAAACTGGACACTGTATAGTTAATTCGGAACTGCCAAGTATCCTTAAGGACATAAGGTTTATCATCAAAAA
Source organism: Protopterus annectens (assembly GCF_019279795.1). NCBI lineage: Eukaryota > Metazoa > Chordata > Ceratodontiformes > Protopteridae > Protopterus > Protopterus annectens. Next base: position 618,047,273 of record NC_056731.1, on the reverse strand, counting down.
ATGTGTTTAAGGTGTGGCCAATATATTTGGCAAAAAGCTCTGTTTTAGAGCCTCCTGCCATCCGAGTAGGACAAATCAGGGGATATTCTACTGATTTATGGACTTTTGGAGTGTCTGAAATGTTTGGTACAACAGGTTTGTCAGCTGTCAAAAATTCCAAAGTCTAATTATCCAACGCAAAATTTGTAGTAATTTCTTCCAGCCAAAAATCAATATGCCAGTGTGCAACATTAATCTAATCTTTATTAACACCCACAAAAAAATTGCCATTGTTGAGATATTGTAATATTTTTTGAGAATATTAAAAACAATGCATTAACACAGCACTACCCCCTTATCAGGTTTCATTGTTCCCGTTACTGTTGAGCTCCCTCAAATGTTTGTTCTCCTCATTGGATAAGTTGTAAAAAATGGAGTTGGCTTTCAGAGCTCACATTTCCTTTCTGCAGACAGTTTCGAAGGACATCAGAATAGGGTTCAGTGGAAGACTGAATTAACTGAATATCTGTAAAAGACTACCCAGGTCACTTGATTTCTTATTGTATTTAAAAAATAAAGCTAAATTCTGCTTACAGACAAACCATTTCAAGTCACTCAAATTCTCCACCAAATTAATTAGTGTCTGGTGCAAACATGAAACCTTTACAAAAAAGCTGACCATAAAGGGGGGTGATTATCAAAGGACTGTAGTTGTAAATGTTAAAAGCTCTAAAGTTATAAACAGTACCTTGGCAAAATGATGGATAATCCTCAGCTATCTCTGTCTGTGCTGCCACTTCAAATGATATAGAAATAGCAATATATATATATATATATATATATATATATATATATAGGTAGGTAGTAGGCTATCGGCCCAAGAGCCTACATAAGCCTAGCCAACAAGGTTCCCTGGGTTACGCCACCCATGAAAGTTATTTTCCTGTGCCACTGTCGAACAGAGACACAGAAGTGATCCCCGGGGTGTATTTCTTATTTCCCATCCACTCATCAAGATTTTTCTAGAAGAGTGCTAATGAAGAATTTTGCTTGACATAGATGGGTAGCCTGTTCCAGAGTATGGGAAGTCTATGAGACAGGAATCTAAGCCTCCAGCTTGTCTTGTTTATTGTGGTGACAAGGTTTAGGTCCCTAGAGTGTGTAGCTCGGAGGGATTGGGATTTCTTTAGTCAATTAGACAATTAATTTAGACAATTAATCACATGACCCACTATTAACCATTCGTTCCCTGTCATCTTCTGTGACGATCTGAAAAATACATCCATATAAAATCTCTGCTTTATTATAAAACAATTTAGTTCCAAGTTAAATAAAATAAAATTCATATTCTGAATAAACTTTTCTAAAAAGATTTTTTTAAGAAACTACCTTTGAATCTCAAAATAATAAGAATTAATAAAAATATATGGCCGGAAACAGTAAAGTAATTCATATACATTTGTCCACGTATGTGAGCTCTAATACAAAAATATATATATTCTCGATCCATATTTTCAATGTAATGTAATTTAAGTGGGAGTTCATATATCACATGCCCTCTTTTTCAAAACAGGCATAAGGTTCTCTTATTCACTTAAGCCTGGCAGTGTAGCTGCCTTTAACCTAAGCTGCCAGTTTAACTCTCTAAATGCCAATTCATCCACCACCCCCCCCCCCCCCGGGCTTTTCTTTACTAATTCTAGGATACCAAAATGAAACTTTTTAAAGTTTTGTTTATTACTTATATGGTTAGTAATAAGAATGATACTATAATTTTCCACAATCTCAGCATTATGAGATAATACAACAAAATACCAACAACTTCTGCTGGCTTGGGCACTTCTCTTTTGTACAGAGATCTAATCCATACTAAACGGACAATGGCTAAGCTCTCTAATTCAAATGCCCACATCAGCACCACTTATGAAAATTCACTGGTTACCAAAGTTAAATCCATGTCAGAACAAAATGCAAACGTCATGCTACAATTCACCACAATAATAAATAAAAGTTAGGTGTTTGTCATAACAAGAGATCAGGACAAGCAGGGTCAAATCTTGTCAACAGCAGGAAAAAATGCCATTAGGCAGCTCAGCATCGGAAGCTTTCCTAGGCTTGTCTCCTGTTACCTATACTGCTCTGCAGACAGTCTTCTCTAGATCTCAGTCATGCAATGCATGAAGTATAAAACCGTGACAGCTCTAATGACCTCGAAACATTGGCAAAATGGAGAGGGATAGCGAGCGAGTACACTGACAAGGAAAGACCTCCTCTTATCATATGTAGAACAGCAGGCACATCCTTGTTAACAGCATGTCACAATATCAGTCTTATCCTCCTAGGTGGTCACTTTTATGGGAACATGCCACTACAACTGTAGCCCCAAAGGAAGACCTATATTTACAGGGTCTTGCTTATACAGCTACTGCAAAAACATCTACAAATGCATTTTTGAAAACAAATTGAAATGTGGCAACTACCCCAGATGAACGAACTCTCAGCTGTGAAAGCAAAAGTTTTACAGTATTTTTTTAAAACAATTTAACACATTCCATCAGCTATCGGGATACGTGATTTCAGAAACACTGAAGCTCCACTTCCAGTTACAGCAGGACATAAAGAATTGTGAATATTTCATAAAGTTAGAAGTTATGCACTTACTATAACTTGACATTCTTCCTCACGAATGGGTCTAGGATTCGATACTCTGATCCAACTCGGCCGCATTTACAAGGCTTAGGATCCGAATCTCAAGGTCTTCCCTCTACCCATAGTGCTCTGTCCCATCCCAGACTTCTCAGATTGAGTTTGCTGCCTTAGCACTTACTATGTTATGAAGCCAGCACAGATAGACACAAGAAAAAAGACTCAGGCTCAAACCAGGATGTGATGATTCCAGTATCATTCAAAGATACTTCTAGGGAGACAAGGCCTGGGAATGGTTGGGAGGGAAAGTAAGGAAGAATGAAAATGGACAGCACAGACGCCAAGTTCCTCTTGAATGGGTCAGAGCGCCAGCAATGTAACTCTCAGGATGCCCTCAAGGAAGAACATGGCGGAGCACTGTTGAACCAAAGGAAGTTCTGCTTCTGGAGACCACGTGTACTTTGTAATGTGTAACAAAGGTACGAGTCTTTGACCAAGTGGCTGCAGTGCAAATATAGTCAATGGAAGTTCTAGAGGAGAAGGCAGAGGAAGTGGCCTCAGACCTAAAGCGTTCTAGGAGGATGAGGCAACTCCAAACCTTTTTGAGAATAAATCAGCGAGATTCAATCAGTAATCCATCTGGCCAGAGTAATTTTGGCTATTGCCTGATCCAGGCGGTTAGCGGAAAAGGATACAAACAGCTGATCAGACTTCCTGTGCTGTTTTGTCCTGTGAAGATAAAAACATAATTACCTGTGGGACATCAAGAAGGTGCAGCATATATTCACCCTTATTAGTACAGTTTGGAAAGAAAAACTGGTAATTGCATGGACTGGTTAATGTTATTCTCCGTGGCTACTTTAGGCAAAAAGGAAGGGCTGGTTCATAAAAATACCTTATCCTTATGGAAAATAATATAAGGAGGCCTAGCAGATAGGGCCTGGAGTTCAGAAATTCTTTTTGCTGAAGTGATAGCTACCAAAAAGACTGTTTTCCAAGAAAGAAACTTTATGCCACGACTGCCATGCATTTGGTGAATACCCAGGTGGCTGTGGTGAGTCCAAAGGGCAGTGGTCTGAATTGGCAGAGACTGGCTCCCAGCCGAAAGTGCAGGTGTCTCCTGGAGTGCCTATTTTGATCTGATAGTACGCATCCTGGAGATCTATACAGCACACCCAATCATCCATGTGCAGAAGAGGCAGAATAACTGAACTGTAACCATTCAGAACTTTGACTTCTTTACATACTTATTCAAACTTCTTAGATCCAGAATTGGTCTCAGGTCCCCTATTTTCTTTGGCACTAAAAAGAAGCAGGAGTTCAGTTGCGAATCTTATCTGTTTGGATGGGACGTCCTGGATAACCTTTTTTGTAGCAGCTTTTGAACTTCTTGAGCTGTGTGTTCCCTCTGACTGGGTGGAACTTCAGGGAATTTCTTCCTCTGGATAGGAGGTGAAGGGAAAAAGGGTATGTGGTAACCTCTGGATATAATTTTTAGCACCCATACATTTTTTGTAATATCTTTCACTGATGGCCAGAACAAGGAGAACCTATCAAAAGGGGGAATTAACTAAGGATGCCTTGAAGGGTTTTGCAAAGTCACATAGCCTCATCCAAGTATTTGTCTTAATGGCTATGCCTGAACCAGCTGCTCATGAAGCCCCCTCCTCTATGTGGGGATCAGCCTCACTGATGACCTGGCAACCGATGACAGAGTAGCTAAAGTACAGTTGTGTACACTTGCCATAAATGTAGATGTTCAAGTGTATTCACTGTTGCAGTCATTACATTTCGGTAATTTGCTGGCAGGTTGCCCTCAGTCGGCCTGAATTCCAAAGTTTTATATATATATATATATATATATATATATATATATATAAAGAGAGAGTGTGATAGAAATAGGTAATAAAGAAAAATATCATATAAAATAAGTAAAATTTGAGACACTGCAGCCCAGTAATTTGAGCTTCCTCTGACGTGTACACATCCTCCATTTTTTCTTTTCTCTCATTGAAGCACTCCACACACTTGGTATAGTTCCAGAACTACGTGACAGAACATGGTGGGTGAAATGCAGTAGGGTGGAAGCAGGTGGTAGAGGAGTCACTTGATAACCAGTTGAACGATAAGGGCCCAAGCCACTACCTCTTATATGAGCAACCTTGTGGTTTGAAATCATTACAGTATCTTAGGATCTGGTATTGTATAAAGCATACATTCCTGATTGTTGCTGCCATCTTTCAGTGAGGACACCAGGGCAATTTTCTCAGACTCACCTATCCAGTACAGACAAAAAGTAGAGTTTAAGAAAGGAATAGGAAAAAAACATCACTGCTGTGAGGAGAAAATGTCACCCTCCATGCAGTCCCTTTAACAGAGGTGCCACACAGGTTGTAGTTTTCATGTGGTACACAACAGCAGCATTTTCATTAAGGTTATGAACATAGAGGTCATGTTTTTTCTGGGTCTAAGCAGGAACCCACATTCAACAAAAAGGACATAGTTTATCCTTACCATCAGCACTTAGTGCTGTTTAAATATTCTGACCTGTACATGTGGATAGGACTATGGATCTTAGAAGCAGTGTCTGGGAATTGGGGTGATGGTGGTAAGAGCATCAGCGGAAACCAGTATTTCTACATTCTGCCTGTTTGTCCAAGCCCTTGATTACAACAAGATTAAGTTGCAGCTGAAAACAAAGGAGCTATCACATGGCAAGGTCAACATGAAGTCAGTGGTTGGTTACAAAGACAGCAGGAGTCAGGGCTTCAGAATGATTTCATTAGGTTATCTCTCACATTGTGTACACATTTAAACCATCACTGATCTTTTGTCATGTTAGTGCTAAAACTCCTTTAAGGAAAAATTACATGCATTTAGAAACATTTTCTTTCTTGGAAAGTCCAGAAGAAACGCATCAAAAACTTCTAGGCGGGACCAGTATTGGGGGAAAAAACTTTTTGTCTTAATTTTCTTTAAAAGCTGATAAAGCAACATCATTCTTTGGTGTATGTCTATAAAGTACAACTCTAAACTTGGCAGTCTCAGCAGTGCTAAATAATCTTGCAAAGCATCTAGTTTTTGTTTGGCACTAATGCCTATTCCTGCAAGTGAATACACTACCTACTTAATCTTTCTGTTACTGGTCTGTTTTGAACTGCAGGAATTCAGTTTTACCCCTTGACTTTACTGTCAAGCCAATGAGACAGAAAGAGTGAGAAAGAGAGAGAGAGAAAAGCATCTACAGGTAAGCCAATCCCCAAAGACGAGCATTTCTTAATTTTATTTGGATCACAGGCAAGACTTTGTCAAGTCTTCAGTGTAATTAAATAAATAAAAATGCTTAGAAGCTAGATTAAAAATACTTGCTTGCAAAGCTTCATAGGCAGGAATAAAAGTCTTCAAAATGTACATGTAACCCAGAAGCCCAGAGTATGAGATCCCAGAATTAGGGAACCTGTCATAAAATTTAACAAAGAAGACTTGATGTCCTTCTATTCCATTGTTGCAGTATTCTCCATATGGGTGTACTCCTCTTGTCTCGCGTATGTATGCCCAGTATACAGACGTTTTCAGTCCCTCTGGAGTGCGTGGGATGTCTGACATGGCTGTGGGCAGCTTGAGCCATAAAAGTGATGTCTGCACTCAGAACTTCTCAGCCACCAGTCGTACGCCAGGTGTTCCTGCTACTGCTGATGTCGGATTCAAAGAATTATGATAAGTACCTCGTTGGGGACCCTTTCAGTCCTTCTTTTTACTTGTATTGCCTGTTCATGCCATCCAGAAAGGGCAAGTGTAAGTGCGGCTGGTAGATTACCCACAAGGACGCCCACTATCAGTGTCTTTTCTGATTGGGACAGTGACACGATTACAAGGCCTGCCCCATTTGTCAGGCGTTCGTATCCAAGACTCTACGTAGCTGCCTGCATGTTTTAAACCTTTACTTGGAAAACCAACGCCTTAAATTGCATTAGGGATGGAGGGCTCCTCTGATGTTCCTTTAGAACTGCCAAAAAAGAAGGCCAAGACCTTATGGCCTACCTCTTCCGCTGGGCCTCTACCGTCCGATCCTCAGCTTGTGGCCAACCTCAGCCTGATAGAAGGATCCGGATCCATCGCAATGGATACACTGGGGTACCTCCAAGGGTGCCACAGAATCCCGCAGTCATTGCACGTCTGCTGAGACTTTACCAACATTGGTCTCTGACACCAGGGGGAACCAACGTTTTCAGAAGGCCTGTCGAATCCCTCCAGTCCTTTGCAGTCTCTGGATTCAAGACCCCTCCAGACTCCTGCTAGGCCCCTTAAAATGAAAGAAAAAAGAAAACATACCTCTCCCTCTTCCGAAAGCATGCCTGATTTGCAGGCTTTCAGCCAAAGCCTGTTTAATGCCCTCATGGCCTTACAGCCTACCTCTCCTATGAGTGCTAACAAACCACCTCCACTCCTGAGCCCTAGGCCGCAGACATGATATCCTAGCACGAGGGAAGAGGAAGACCTTTCAGATTCCTCTTAGGAGGAATCTTTATCTTACACCTCCCAGATCTCTTCCCCCTTGGGGTATGGCTCCCCTGAGGAAGAATCAGTCGATCCTGACTCTGCAGCTGAGGACTGTGGGAAAGCTATCTCAAAGATGAAAGATCATTTCAAGTGGGAATTCTCTGAAATGACTGAGGGCCAAAAGAGCTACTATGACCTCATTCAGATGGATTCCCCAAGCCCATCTGTTGTTTCACCTATCCTTCCTGCCTTTCTAGATGCCTTCGCCTCAGCATCACTTAATCCAGATTCCCAACCACCTGCTGCATGCAGACCTGATAGACTTTATAAGGTGCCTGACACTGCTAACCATTTGCTTAAATGCCCACCTGCTGACCCAGCCACTGTCTGTATCTTTTCGGACAAGGCCTCTAAGCTTTTACCCACTACCACCATCCTCCTTGTTGACAAGTACAGCAAAACTGTGGAACCTCTGAGTAAGAAGATTTATACCTCTGCTACCTTGTCTTTCAGGGCAACAAACTACCAGACACAGACATGGCAAAGTATGCCGTCTCCCTCCTGGAATCAGCCACCAAAAGAGATACTATGACCTCATTCAGATGGATTCCCCCAAGCCCATCTGCTGTTCCACCTATCCTTCCTGCCTTTGTAGATGCCTTCGCCTCAGCATCACTTAATCCAAATTTCCAACCACCTGCTGCATGCAGACCTGATAGACTTTATAAGGTGCCTGACACTGCTAACCATCTGATTAAGTGCCCACCTGCTGACCCAGCCACTGCCTCTATCTCTTCGGACAAAGCCTCTAAGATTTTACCCACTACCACCATCCTCCCTGTTGACAAGGACAGCAAACCAATGGAACGTCTGGGTAACAAGATTTATACCTCTGCTACCTTGGCTTTCAGGGAAACAAACTATCAGGCACACGTGACAAAGTATGCAATATCCCTCCTGGAATCAGTCACCAAAGAACTGGCTGATATCCCTGACAGCTCTGCCAAAGTCTCACTGTCCTCTCTCCTGGCCCTCACTACTCAGGATATCAGGCACTCCACAAAGTGCACTTATGATGCTTTTGAATCTTCAGCCAGGTCAGCAGCATCTGCATCTGCATTACTTAGATGCCCTTGGCTTTGCCTTCAACCCCTGTCTGATGATTTTAGGACAAAGCTTATTGATGCACCCTTGGACAATACAGCATTGTTTGGCTCTAAAGTAGCAGACCTTTTCAAGTCACTGCAGCAAAAAGTAAAATAAATGCAGGACCTTAAACACTTGGTGGTCTCCCCCCATACCAAAGTTTCAAGGACACTATGCAGCTAAAACCCAGATTATAAGGAAACACTCTCGTCCTGCTGCTCCTTCAAGGCCTAGGAAGCCTACAAGGAAACAACCCCCTCCAGCTAGAGCATCTGCCTCCTCTAGCCAAAGACCGCCCTTTCAAGACAGGGCAGGTAGCATCTGACTACCTGCCTTCCTTGCATCCTCCTCCCCTCCTTATCTCTGTCAGCCCGCCTCTCTCACTGCCTCCCTGTGTGGATCAACATCACTTCAGACAAGTGGGTCGTGTCTATCCTCCAGAATGGTTATTTCATGTCTTGGATCTCCCTCCCAAAATGAAAAGGCACCCCACAGCCTCCTACACAACAATTGCACCCCATGCAACCAGTACTGCAAACTCTGCTGGCTCAGGGCACCATCAAATCAGTTCCATCAGTCACAAAAGGAAAAGGCTTCTACTCCAGGATCTTCCTGGTCCCCAGGAAGGACGGACGGACCCTGGAGACATTTTCTAGACCTCTCCCATCTCAACCCATTCGTACAGGTTACTACCTTCAGGATGGTGACCCTACCAACCTTCTTTCCCCTTCTGCTTCCACAAGGGTTCATGGCCACATTAGATATAAAGGAAGGTTATCGCCACATCCCCATAAAACCTACTTACAGGAAATACCTGAGGTTCTTGGTGGGCTCTTCCCACTTTCAGTTCTTTGCCTTGCCATTTGGGCTTTCTACTGCACCCAGAGTTTTCAAAAAAATGTCTGGCCCCAGTGATTGCTTATTGCAGGATAAAGGGAATACATATATTCCCTTACCTGGATGACATGTTGATCTAGACAGACATCAAGGAGATCCTCGAGCAGCACATCAACATTGTAGTTTCTCATTTACAGTCCCTGGGATTTCAGTTAAACTTCCCAATGTCGCATCTTCAGCCAACCCAAGACATTGTCTTCCTCGGGTGCAGAATATGCTCAGACCTCATGGAAGCATACCTTCCACCCCAAAAGGTGGAAACATTGACGGAATATCTACTTCTGGTCCTCCAAGCCACAAATTTGACAGCAAGGCAGTTCTTCAGAATCTTGGGATACATGGCAGCCACAATCCCCATGCTACCTGTAGCAAGACTGCAAATGAGAAACTTACACTGGTATCTTCAGTCAGTCTGGACACAGAACTCCCATCCTGTGGAGCACAGGGTGCCCCTTCTCCCTTGCCTGAAAAAAGAAATGCAGTGGTGGCTGGCACAAGTAAACCTCAACCCAGGTCTTCCCCTCCAGCCACCTCCACCCACACAGGTCATGCACACAGATGCCTCAGACTTGAGCTGAGGAGCAACCCTGGGCCATCGAAGGATGCAAGCCCTGTGGCCAAACCTCACAAGCTAGAACACATCAATGCTTGAGACATAAAGGCAATTTTTTTGGCTGTTGGGGCGTTTCTAACTTTCCTCCATCTAGGCCCTTTGAAGATTTACACAGACAACACCACTGTACTGTGGTATCTCAACAAGCAGGGAGGAACCAAGTCATAGCTCCTGTGCAGACTAGCCCTTCTGGTATGGGAACTAGCCACTTCCCAGGGAATTTCTCAGTAGGCGGTCTGCATTCCCTCTCTCCACAACTCCCAGGCAGACTACCTGAGCAGAAGCATCTCAAACAACCATGAATGGATACTCCACAGAGCTGTCTTCTTGGATCTGGTCTACAAATGGGGTATACCTCAAATAGACCTGTTTGCCTCCTCCATCAACAGGCAGCTTCCTGGCTTTTGCACCAGGACACCAGATCTGCAGACACTGGCAACAGATGCCTTTTCAATCTCCTGGAAGGGGAAATATCTATATGCTTCCCCCCTCCTCCCGCTCATTCAGAATATCCTGCTGCAAATCCAGCAAGAAACTTCTTCCAGCAAGAAACTTCTTCCAGCAAGAAACTCCAAAAATCTTGCTGGTGACCCACTACTGGCTCAGATGGCACTGGCTCCCCTACTCCTACAACTGTCCAAGGGTAATCACCACAAGTTACCTCCCAGAGTGGACCTCCTCACACAACACAAGGGATCCCAGATTCACCCACAGTGACAGCTGCTACACCTCACCCTGTGGTTGAGAGGATTTTGACCCCCTTCAGTCACCTTTACAATGAGGACATGCTCAGTGTCCTGCAGGAGGCCAGGAAACCAAATACTGGAAAATCCTACCTTTCTGAGTGGAAAAGATTCACTTCATGGTGTCACAAAAGACAGCTGGACCCGCTTTCTTGTGAGCCCCCTCTTGTCCTGTCTTACTTGTGTGAGCTACTGCAGAATGGTTTGGCTTATTCTTCCATCAAAGCTCATCTGTCTGCAATTTTAGCATGCCTTCCTCTGGATCCCCCACTAGCATCCAGACTTCTAAGCTCTTTCTTAAGGGGGTACTTCATGTCAGACCTCCCAGGAAACCATCTCCTCCTCCTCCTTCTTGGGATCTTGACTATGCCCTGGAAAAGATTACACTCTCCCCCTTTGATCCAGCAGACAAAGCTTCTCTAAAAAATTGCATATGGAAAACTGTACTGCTAGTGGCCCTGACCTCAGCCAGAAGAGTATCAGCGCTATAAGCCCTTATGGCTTTTTCTCCTTTTCTAGTCTTCCACAAGGTCAGGGTTACTCTCAGAAACTAACCCATCCTTCATGCCAAAGGTGGTGAATGACCTGTCCCTTAACCAGACCACACACTTACCTACCTTTTTCCCCAACCCACAGGGGGGGACAGTGAGAGAGTACTGCACTCCCTGGATGTGTACCAACAACTCAAGTTCTACCTGCATAAAACCAAGTCCATCAGACAGGCTGAACAGCTTTTCATTTCCTTCCACCCTAGAGCTCTGAGGAAAGTAGTATCCAAGTAGACCATATCTGCCTCTATGGTAAATCTCTGCAAGGTGCAGTTAAGGCACACTCCACCAGCGCTATGGCCTCTTCAGGAGCCTCCTTTAAGGGCCTAGATACCTATCTTAGAGGCAACTAATTGGTCTTCAGTTCACACCTTCAATAAACACTATAAACTAGACCACATTTCTAGATCCAGGGCAGGGTTTGCCAGGGCGATCCTTCACGGATTCCTGGAGTCTGCCTCTAGACCACTTTCCCAGTCACTGCGAGCTTTGGCACTCACCCATATGTAGAATACTGCAGCGTTAGAATAGAAGGACATAGAAAAGTTGTGTAAAACCTTACCATAACCATAGATGTCCTTCTCTTCCTTGTTGCAGTATTCCTTCTCATCTCCTTCCCTTCCTATAAGGTTGCATTTCCCTTTCTGGGTGGCAGTGGACTGGCATTGCCCTTATTAGGACTGGCTCCAACTAGGGCTTTCAGTTCTGAGGGCTGGTGCATGCAGACGTCACATTTATGGCCCACATTGTCCACAGCCATGTCAGATGTCCTACGTACTCCAGAGGGACTGAAAAACTACATACACAAGACAAGAGGAGTAAACCCATATGTAGAATACTGCGACATGGAAGAAAAGGACAGTTATGGTTATGGTAAGGTTTTACACAGCTTTTCTTTCTTATCAGATGTGAAAGTAGTGATATACATGCTACAATCATAGAGGTGTGACATGCATTATCTTCAGCCACTACCCTTCATATGTATCCTCTCTGGAGGTCTGCCTCCTCTTCTCCTTGAGGTTTTTTTTCATATTTCTGTTGATCAGTAGTTTAACTGAAGAAGAGCTTTATGGTAAATTATGGGAAGGGGAAACAGCTTCGGTAATGTGTATCTGCTGAACAGACTTAATGCCTGTTGCATCAGTCTTAGGTTTCTCCAGTTGATTTTCTTCTTTTAGATCTATTATATTTGTGTATGTATGTGTGTGTGTGTGTGTGTGTGTGTGTGTGTGTGTGTGTGTGTGTGTGCGCGCACACGCATGCATCTGTAAATATGGGTTAACTTTGCTCTTTTGAATTGTCAGTTCAACAGATTGAAGTGCTTTGGAAATTCATCAAAAGCATCATTTCTCAAGTGCTGGAGCTGTCAAAAGGAGGCAGATCAAGTGCATGTGAGTAAGATAGTTGTGGGCTTGGGCTGTTAATGCCCCCACCTTTGGATATGCTGGAAATTTCAGCTTTAGGGTTGGGAGTCTGTATTATGAGTATTTGTGGGTTGAGTGTAAAAGCCAAGGAGGGATAGATGCAGTGTTCTGCATGGGTGCTGCTGACTGTGATGTGTGTCTGGGTGTTTTGTGTGGAGGAAGAGTTAAGGAAAATTGTTTTCTTAATGCAAATTGTAGGGTTGGGATTAAGGATTAGGGTCACCACACAAATTAGTAAATTGGTGTGGAGGTATAATAACTCAACCCTGCCCCTAAACCCAACCCTACACTGTACCTTAGGAGGAACCCTTTTGTTAATATTACCACTATTCAAATAAAGTGTGTGTGAAGTTAATGGTAGGGTTTCGGTTAACTGATCTCAAAATGAAACATTGGGTTTTTAATAAAATATATTTTTGGAGTGCAAGCATCAGTCACTTGTGTTTTAATGCTCTTTTACTGTGATACACCAACATCGGTCATATGTTAACCAAAAAGATAATTATTCCAAAATGGATCTTTTTCAGTCAGCCTAGGGGCAATGTCTGGTTAGATAAATAAATTCTTCTCTATAGCCTTCCTTCTTTCCCCTGAATAACGTATGACCTTGATTTAGCTGCTTGACCAGTTAATTCAAATTCAGAGTATAGAACTTTCCCCATTCCTTTTGTATTCTTGAATTCTTTATCTTTTCCTTCTTTTATGGTCTACAGTCAGGAAATCTGCTTTATCTTGAACTGATCTTAGGCATCAGTGATGTTGAAGCAGGCAATTATCTTTTCAGATGTAGGCTTCTGCCCATTAACAGTTGAGGATGATGAGTTGACAAGCCCCTCTGGTGTTACTACAGCTGTCATAAAGCTATTTGGGCAGTTTTCAATGTTTACATATTAGACTGCAGATGTTGTGACTTGACATTATATGCATACTTTCTTACTCATGCACAAGTCTTACTGACTTTTGTTTTACAGAACTTTGTCAGATGTGACAGCACCAGGTGTCTCCTGAATTGAGAATATAGACTTTAGTATGCCTTTCCAAGTTGGTTATTTCAGGTTACTTGGAATAGTAATCTTCACATATAAGACACATGGCTTCCTTAAAAACAAATCTGTGCCTACTCTATTTTATGACTGTTGATATTCTTCCCTACTAAGATGACTATGGCATATATCAGTTAACGTGTTTTCTTCTGGATTGTTCATATGTTATAAAGTGCAAATGACATAACTATGCTTTACTTGTTAGTACCTTGTATGTCAGCAGTCCATCTACCTGGTGTGCCACTGAATTCAAAGCTTCCAGTAGTCTGTTGAAGTGCCTTATATAGGTTCATAGGTAGGTACTAGGCTATCGGCCCAAGGGCCTACGTAAGCCTAGCCAGCAAGGTTCCATAGCTTACACCACCCAAGAAAGTTATTTATGGACCATTTTTCTAACTGCAGATTTTGCTTCTGTACTTTTGAGCATTTTAACTTTTAAAACGTACATGCTACTTCTTTTCTGACATCATGTAACACATTTGAATGTTTCTCAGAATGCTCAGTGCACAAAAACACACATTGTGAATGTGCGTCCAGCTTTCATGAGGATTCTTACTCTGACTACCTTCCGAAAATGTGTATCACATGATGTGGAGCAACTTCCTGTATCTGGAAGTTAGCATATTTGAAGGTAATGTGCTACACTATGGGCTGGCCTATGGTCTCCATTCAGTCCCCTAGAAATGTCAGTTAGCATCTTGGGAAGAAGCCGAAGGACCCTTGTATCATCCTGTGGAGCCATTCATCAGATGTGCTATATGTGCAGCTTGGAAGCAGATAGACTGTGCTTTTGCAGCTACCAAGGAAGTTAATGCTCTTTTTAGAACCTTGGCTGAATAGCATGAGATCCTGTTGTGGCATTCTTGGAATGACTTCTTCATGATTTTTTTTCAGCTTATTATTTCTCTCAAAATTTTCTTAAGCTCCATAATAGCAGTTTTACATGGAATATAAATACATTCCAGCGTAATCCTCTTCCACTGCCAGTAGCCCCTCACTACCACAAATGTACTATTAGCATTTTTTCCTCTTCTATCAGTATTGGAGCACCTCTTTTCCTTTGTCCCAGAAAGTCTGTTAAATATATTACCTGAAAACCTTTTGTTATCAAATTCACATGCCCAGTTCTTTTTTAACATGTCTTCTGTAGCATTTTTATTTGCACTCTGCATTTTCTTAATATAATTTCTTTTTGCCTTTATCTGTGAGACCATACACCTTCAAAGATAATATGGAAAGTGTCTTCATTATAAAACGTCATTATTTCTGGCCATTATATGTGACAACTTTTTAAATGTCTGCTTCCAGCTTTTATGATGCACACACCTGCTAATGTTTGGCAGGTTGATCCTTTATACATTTGTTCTTATTTCCACATAAACTTGTCACATTTTACAAGACTTTTTGTTTTAATGAAAGCCCTCAAAAATACACCTCCAGAACTCCCCCATAACCTGTTAACTTAATACAAATACAGAAAACTATGTACATTTTCAAATAATGAAGTTTAACCCTCCTAACAGGAACAGTTGTCTCAAATAGACGGATAAAAACATAGGCATTATCTAACCTAAAGTTGAGGTTATCCAAGATGCATGTGTTACTGCTGGCTATGCTAACACTTAATTGGTGTTTTTATCTGTACTCCCCTCCCAGATGTGAAAAACAATTTGCAGGCTTTCAGAAAACATTTACGTTTAGTCTTAAAGAAACCAGTGCTTGGCTTTTTTATTGTCCTATAATCAGATTTTCTCCATGAAACATAAGAAAAAATGTAGCCCTTAGCTGCAGGCTTCTAAAGACAAGCTGAAACATTTACTGCTAAAATGAAAATTTTCATCACATTCAGTGTTGTGCTATTTATTTGTTTCCACTTAAAACATGTTATTAGATTAAGCCAAGGGTCTTGATCTTCACATTCACCTATGGAGAAGTAAGCGAAAACATATCAGCTGTACATATATTGTGATCTCTGTACTTTTGCACCACATCCCACACATCGATCTCCCGAAATTACAACCTATTAACAAAAAGACAGTTTTGTCTAGCCTTTTTTCTCTGATTGAATTGTGATGCTTATATGTCTTATTACTAAAAAAGAAAAAGGCATCTGTTTACTTTAGTGTCTATCATATACAACAACAACTAAAAATGCTTTACTATCAGACATGCAATTTATATCGCAATAAGTTTAAAAGAAATATTGTTAAGAACATAAATTGTTTTATTTAACATTTGTTTACTTGGAAAGTCCGACTTGGAACAAAGCCAATTTTCAGTGGAGGTCCGGGTAGAAACTCTCCAGACGCATGTCTTTGTAACGTGGGAGGAAACTGGAGCACCCAGAGGAAATCCACACGAATGCAGGGAGGACATGCAGACTCTGCACAGAAGGCACCCCAGCCGAGAATCGAACTGGAGAACCTCTTGCTGTGAGGCAACAGTGCTACTGCTGCACCACTGCGCAGTCCAAGTTTTACTTAGTTATCCTTTTCCTTTGTTTTCCCTTCCACTTGGTGTCCTTTCAAACATTAATGACATGAAGTGAGGCAAATGCATTTCAGTTCCCCACAAGTTTAACAAAGTCAACAAAAGTCCATTCTTTCCACTTTTTCTTGTGCAATCATATTTCATAAATGTGATTTGATGCTTTGTTATCCCACATTTATTCACTAACTCTTATGTTGCTGGTCTTCTCCCTGTTCATGTCCATTTCCTAACTCTAGACCCCGGTTAAATTCAAAGGTACTCCTGATTTTACTAGTCAATTCCTGTGGTTTTCTCTGTCTCTCAGGTATTTCACTTTGGAACACTGGAAAAGGTTTCACTGGCAAAGACTATGTGCTTTATTATCAGAAGAGTAAGAATCAGTCACATTTGGCGCAATGGCTCACTTTGTGTCGAACAAACTTTTTATTTCCTCCTTAGCTTGTTCTGCATCAAAATATGTCTTTGATCCTCCAGGAAAAAATATTCTGAGCACAGCTGGATACAACAGTCACACCTGCCTCTCTATATCCCTGACTGAGGGGATAAATTTGTTTCTCTTCTGCCTGATATAGAGTGAATAGTTATCTTCCATAAACACACTGCTATTTACAACTTTTAATGGCTTGCCCTTTAGCCACAGTTTTGTCAGGATCACCCCCTTCTGATTGTAGTATTGCTTCTTTACTAATATGGGTCTTAGTTGTGTTCTTATGGCTAGGTTTGGAACATAAATCCATTGTGCCCTTTCAATTAACAAATCCTGCCATGGAATACCATTCCAGTTGCTTATTTGTGCCATCATAAGATTAATGCAGTCTGTTCCTTCTAGTTTCTGTGGTACAGCAGAAAATCTCAGATTTCCCCAACCTACTCTGGCCTGTAATTGTACCATTTTTGAAACATCACTTCTTGAGCAGTTTCATACTCTGCTAGCCTTTTCTTCATTTCTACCTCTGATTTTTGCAGTTTTATCAGCTCATGTAAATATATGTTTAAAGCTTCTTCCATTTTTTCCAGCCTTTTGTTATTTGAGTTGATGTACTCCTTCAGTGTTTCATTTATTTTAATCAGTTCTGAGCATATTTGACTAATTTTCTCCTCTGAATTACTTGAAGCCATGTCTTGCACAAAAGCTGAAGACTGAGCTGCTTTTTGCTGAACAGTTGTAGAATTCTTCATAGTCAGTGTTTTCTGTTCATGTTTTCTAGTTCATTTTCTCTTAGGCTTTCTTAGTTTTATCTTGGCTGATATCTAGGCAGTGTACTTACTAGCCAGTAACAAATTCTTCTTCCAGATTTTCCTGTTGGGGGTCACCACAGAGGAACAAAGATCTGCAGAAGGATTACCAGTGGAGTTTTATGGTGTCAAGTTGCCAGCTCAGCACCCAACCTTCCACAGAAAGCACGCGCACACACACACACACACAAGCGTAGGGCCAATTTAGACTGTCCAGTCCACCTGCAGCATGTCTTTTGGATGTGTGAGGAAAACAGAGCACCTGGAGGAAACCCACGTGACCGCAGGGAGAACATGCAGACTCACACAGACTTACTAGCCAGTAACTGAATTTAGTAAAAGTAATGGAGCTCCTGTCCCTTGTCTTTCAGTTTCTTTTTTCACACTGGGAGAGCTGAAGTTAAGCTGTTGATCAGTGTGCAGCTGTCTTGGAAAGCCCACAGTTGAACACATTTTCATATCTCTGTAAATATCTCAATAAAGATGCACTGGAGGGGAATTTCTTGCTGTCAGTTCAAAGCTTATGTGTGGTTAACTAATGTGTTCTAACAGTACATATTAGGTTGTACAGTTTCGAAGATATGACTATTTATAAAAGTTTAGCAAAAAATAGAATTCTTGATTTGTGTGACTTATTAACATATGTTTTTATAGAAATATTATGAATAAACTGACTGTTATCATTGTAAAGATTACTTCTTACTGATAACATTGCTGTGTGTGTAGTTTTAATAGCTTTTATTGCTCACAAATTTATACTTGCTTATCTTATGCTTTTCAAGTTGATTTTTCAGAAAATGCTCTAGAATGCAAGGATATATGTAGGCTAGTAGATGTGACATTCCACAACAGATAGGTATTAATGAGTTACACGTAGTCCATCCTGACAGTCCTTTGAAGAGGAGCTTCTGTTTTACCATCATTTGCACAACCTGGTAGATGACCTCTTAAAGTGGAAGAAGGCCAAGTCTTATTTAGAGGACCTTTATGAGCCCCTCTGCTGCCTCCACATCTGTTTTTCTTTCATAACTAACCAACCCCTCAAAAGGAAAACATCAAGTGTCACACAGCCTTGCTACATGTACTGTCAAACAAACCACATAAGAAGATCCCTTCTTTGGCGCAGTAGTGGCATTCGGAGAACTGTAAGGCTGCTTGGCATGGTTCTGCAAATTTGCCTCAGATTAGAGATCTGTCACAAAGGATCACTTTACTTCTGTGTATTGTTATGAATATCCAATCTTAGAGCTCTTAGGCTGTTCTGCAGAAAGGTCTGCCAAGCTGTCTGCACAGAGTTATTTGGATTGGCCCAGACTGTAATCCACTGAGGACTGTAGAGGCTGTCCTCATGTTTATAGGGATACATTTTCTACTTCTACCTCCTTTTGGTTCTGAAGGGACAGAAAAAAATACAGTTATGTAAATTAACTTACCATAACACTCTTCTTCTTGTTTAGTCTGTTCCCATTAGGGGTCACCACAGCGGATCATTTGTTTCCATTTTTTCTTCCTATCCCCTGCATCTCCTTCGACCAACAGCAGCCCAACTTTAACCAACACCCTGTTGGCTAACAGTACTGGTGGTGGTCATTGTTAACCCTGGCCTTGACCAATCCAGTATGGAAATCTGTATCGTTGTCTGCGTATGTCATTTGGCAAAGGTTTTACACCGGATGCCCTTGCTGATGTAACCCTCCCCATTTATCCGGGCTTGGGACTGGCATGAAGAAATGCACTGGCTTGTGCATCTCCAGTGGCTGGGTTTAGTAGATGTTAGAACTGATCACTGTTGCAGCAGCCATAATTATATGGGGCGTATTCTGTCAAAGATTGGCTACCCAGCCATTCTATAAAGTTTTGGGCTTTCTCAGTCAGTATTCATCTGCCCTTTACACAACGTGTTGGTGTAAGAGGGACATATGGGCATTCAAAAAAGCAGAGTTTTGAGACACTGAAGGTCGAAGCCTGAAGCTCTACAACAGTTTAGTTAAAAAGCAGTAAAAACCATCATGTCATAAGGGCAAAAAAAAATAAAAAAAATAGAGAACCCCACCCAATTCTGGAGAATTAAGAAAGAAAGAAGGGGAAATTGGGAGAGTGCTGATACTGCAACGGTGATCAATTTGAACATCTGCTGATATGGTAAGTTAACTTAAACAATTGTACTATGCTCTATGTTAGATCACTGTTGCAGTGGTTGTAACTGTATGGAGTGAATGCCATAGCTTAGGAAAAACACGTGAATGGAAGGGGTCAAAAGTGCAGAAGTCCTTGTAATACGTTTTTTTGAAAATACTGCTGTAGCTCTGGAGATTGACTCTACCTTGTAGTGACTAGTAAAGGTGTGTATAGAAGACTAAGTATCCGCCTCTAGGGTAGACATAGAGTGCACTCTCTCTCATAGACCTGGTGGAGTGAACTCTGACTTTTTGAGTGGGGCTTATGCCATGGTAAGAATATCAAAACTGAATTGCTAGAGACAGGCATCTGAAAATGGTTTGTTTGGGGTCTGACTGCCCTTTCTTTTTCCCATCAAAGAAAACAAAATGTTACATTTCCTAAAAGCTTTTGTCCTCTTCAAATGAAAAATCTCAACTGTCTGTGAACACTTAAAATATGCAGGATTCATTGTTTTTTTGGGGGGTCAGGATAGAACATAGGGAGCTGAATAGTTTGATTTAATATAAACTCAGAAACAATCTTTGGCATAAAAGAGAAAGTCAGAATAAACTGGGTAGATATTAGTTATTATTTATAACACCAAACAAGATGCGGCTAGGCTAAATGAACTGTTGGTAAAATAATTCAAAAATATGTCACAAAGCATCCAACAGGCCAACCAATGCTGTAAAAGTCACAACTTCAATTCCGTTTTAAAAGCAAAAATATCATTTATTCCAAGAGGTAAGCGCTTTCATGGTGAAACCACTACTTCATCAGACCATAACAAAAAAACAATGCTTCACAAAACATATATATATGCACTCCAATTAATTCAAATGGACCAATAACAAGCTTCAGTTCATATACCATTCTTAAAGACATACAAACTTAAAACACAGCATTACCAATACTCTATGAATAGAATCACATAAATATTGTGTCAATCATTACAATAAAAAACTGTAGGAATAAAAATTTCATCTTTCATCTTTACAAATAGTATAAAAACTAAAATATTATAAAAAACATATAATAAATGGTATAGTTATGCCAATAACATTTATATACCTGCCTAAAATGAAACTATTTGGGAAGTTTCCTATTCTTTAAGATGGGTCTTATAGGGATTCTGTCATTTAGTCCCTTTCCCCTCTCTGCTTTTAACCTGATGATCCATCTTGTTTCTGAAGTTTCTGTATGATTAGATATGTCTCCCCCTCTCTCATTCTCCCATGTTTCCTCTATAGCTAAGAATCTAAAATTATGTGGATGTCCTTCCTGATTAACATGCTTGGCCAATGCATTGGTAAGGGTCCCCTTAATAATATTGTTTATATGTTCTCTTATCCTATATCTAAATTTTCTGTTTGTTTTTCACACATAATATGTGGAGCAGGCATTGCATATTGCCAGATAAACTATGTTTGTTGAGTTGCAGTCCGCTGTCACCTGAGAAGACATTGTTTGTCCTGTATCAGGATGACTAAAACTGTTGGTGGTATCTATGTAACAACATTGATTGCATCTATTACAAGTGCTAGTGCCTTTCCTATTGTCATTTTTCCTCATTATTTCCCTGGGATAATATAACATCCTTTTTATTGTTTTTCTATTCTTAAAAAGGAAGTTCGGTTTATCGCCCACTATATTCCTAAGTTTATTGTCCGATACTAAAATGGGCCAGTGTTTCCTTATTATATCAATCACTGTGTATATGTTCCTAGTGTAATATGTCGGTACTCGTACACCTGTGTCCACCTTACTCCTTTTTGGAACTATTCTATCTGAAGTTGTTTTGGATGAGAAATAGGGTTTACCTATATTCATTCTCCATTCATTAGCCCCTTGTGATATTCCTTCTGTATATGAATCATTATAATGTAGAAGGTGAGAGGGATGAGATAGACTATGATTCTTTTATCGAGAACATACATAAAGTGGAAGATATCTTGTTTAAAATAAAGAAGTTACAGAAACAGAGACATCATAAGGAAGCCTGTCTAAGAAATCATGTGATTCCAAGAGGCTTAAGAATTTTAAAGATACCTAATCAAGGAGGATGCTGCCCTGAATTGTTGCCTAGGTGGCAGCAATTGAACTTGGAGACCATCTTTAATTACATACGTCTCCTCATTGAGTTCTCTGAAAAAGAGGAGAGAGTTTTACAAACAGCACTTAATGATTAACAGAAGTCTCTATTTTTAAAGTTTCCACTGAAGTTGGTAGAGAAGAAATTGGGTATGATCGTAGAATCAGTATCTGTCTTTGATAATAAACTATTACGTCAGAAATGGAATTATTTGGAGAGGGATAAATGAGATTTCAAAGAAGGCCAAATATTTATTTGGCCTAAGACACATATAGTGAACCAGAGTATGAATATAGACCAACGAACTGTTCAGATCAATTTAGAATCTAATCAGAATAATGCTCCAGAAGAGACTGCGTCTTTAAATGAAAAACCCGAAATGCGAAAAAAGGCTTCCGCACCTCCAATACTGGAAGTTACTAAAACAGTATCCACGAACATCACGCGATATTTGAACAAGGCACTTGAAAAAGCTGCACCGTCTACATCGGAAGGAGCGCCTACACAAACGGTGGTGTCAACGCCAAATCCACAGATGGGTTTTCAAGTTTTTCCCATCAGGAAACGTTCGCTGAACCGAATGGAGGCAGGGATCGTTCTTACAGCAGGGGTCGAACCAAGAGGAAAGAACACATCGCCAGGTTACAAACTGGTGAAAAGGAGATGGGAGATGAATTCCCCTTAGTGTGGAACATATCGAGAAGGGAACTTACTAATGATGAATCAAGTGTACTTAACATAGGATTATCATTTATTCCCACACAGAATGCTGACATAACAGACACGATTATTGATTTGAAGATATTCAGTAGGAATGTACTACTAAAATTGTTGTTCAAGGGACATTATGACAACAATGAGATGGTTTTTATAAAACCTAGTACGTTTATACCTCCTAGTAACCCGATAGTGAATGTTTTTGTACAACTTTGTGAGAAGGATTTATTTGAGGCATTTGATAAACAACAAAACAGAGGTAAGAATTTTAACTTGAGCTACAATGAATATGAGGCTTTAAAAGCATTACAGATGGATGATGGAATAAATAATGGTGGTTTAGTAGTAATAATGGATATGGACTACTACTACTGCAGGATGTATGAATTGCTTGGTGATGAAAATGTATATTCTAATATAGATATGAACACAATGAATGTTATGTTAGGGAGATTGGATGAAATTCTTTATGAGAATTTTCTGAATAATGAGATCACACAAGATCTATATAATTATTTTAAAGTGGAACACCCTAAAATACCTAGCATACATGGTTTACCAAGGGTTCATAAAAACCCAACAAAACCACCCATGAGACCAATAGTCTGTGGTACTGGGTGCAGTACACAACCCATATCCATATTTGTGGAAAAACAACTAAGACAGGTCGTTAACAAGAATAAATATATATTGAGAGACTCCCAACATTTTCTTGAAGATCTCTTTGAATTTTTAGAGCAAGAGAAGGGCAGCCATAGAATGTTATTAGTAACCTTGGCTGTCCACTCACTTTTTACCTCAATTCCCAATAAAGAGGATGTTGAATATTTGAGGGAGTATTTGATAAATGAGAGTGGAGAGGAACATGGGAAAATTGATTTAATATGCCATCTTATGGAATTAATTTTGAGTAACAATGTTATGTTATTCGAATATCAGTTATATTTACAGAAGGATGGGTTGGCCATGGGCACCGCATCATCGAACAGCTATGCCAACATAGTGATGGCTACTTGGGAGAATAAATATGTCTTGAAAAATGACCATTGGCCTCAATTGAGATTTTATAGGTGTTTTGTAGACGAACTCTTTATGTTATGGCAAGGTGATAGAAATATGTTATCAGATTTTCATACATACATTGATGAAAGTACTCAATTTTTGAAATTTTCTGTTTGAAGTTCCTATGATGAAATGGATTTTCTAGATGTCAAGATAATTTGTAATGTGGATGGTGATTTTTCAACTAAGATATATAGAAAAGATTGTCACAGCAATGTGAGTGTGCATAGAGGAAGCATGCATCCCCAACATGTTTTCAGAAATGTGGTCAAGGGGCAGACCCTACGAACATCAAGGCTATATGCTAAAGATGATGAATTTGAATGTGACATGCTGAATTTAAGGAAAGGCTACAACAAAGGGGTTATAATGATTCATATACAGAAGGAATATTACAAGGGGCTAGTGAATGGAGAATGAATATAGGTAAACCCTATTTCTCATCCAAAACAACTTCAGATAGAATAGTTCCAGAAAGAAGTAAGGTGAACACAGGTGTATGAGTACCGACATATTACACTAGGAACACACACACAGTGATTGATATAATAAGGAAACACTGGCCTATTTTAGTATCGGACAATGAACTTAGAAATATAGTGGGCGATAAACCGAACTTCCTTTTTAGGAATAGAAAAACAATAAAAAGGATGTTATGTTATCCCAGGGAAATAATGAGGAAAAATAACAATAGGAAAGGCACTAGTACTTGTAATAGATGTAGTCGATGCTGTTACATAGATACCACCAACAGGTTTAGTCATCCTGATACAGGACATACAATGTCTTTTCAGGTGACAGCGGACTGTAACTCAACAAACGTAGTGTATTTGGCAATATGCAATGCCTGCTCCGCATATTATGTGGGAAAAACGAACAGAAAATTTAGATATAGGATAAGGGAACATATAAACAATATTAGGAAGGGGACCCTTACCAATGCATTGGCCAAGCATGTTAATCAGGAAGGACATCTACATAATTTTAGATTCTTAGCTATAGAGGAAATATGGGAGAATGAGAGAGGGGGAGACATATCTAATCATACAGAAACTTCAGAAACAAGATGGATCATCAGGTTAAAAGTAGATAGGGGAAAGGGACTAAATGATAGAATCCCTATAAGACCCATCTTAAAGAATAGGAAACTTCCCAAATAGTTTCATTTTAGGCAGGTATATAAATTTTATTGGCATAACTATACCATTTATTATATGTTTTTTATAGTATTTTAGTTTTTATACTATTTGTAAAGATGAAAGATGAAATTTTTATTCCTACAGTTTTTTATTGTAATGATTGACACAATATTTATGTGATTCTATTCATAGAGTATTGGTAATGCTGTGTTTTAAGTTTGTATGTCTTTAAGAATGGTATATGAACTGAAGCTTGTTACTGGTCCATTTGAATTAATTGGAGTGCATATATATATGTTTTGTGAAGCATTGTTTTTAGTTATGGTCTGATGAAGTGGTGGTTTCACCATGAAAGCGCTTACCTCTTGGAATAAATGATATTTTTGCTTTTAAAACGGAATAGAAGTCGTGACTTCCTACAGCATTGGTTGGCCTGTTGGATGCTTTGTGACATATTAGTTGTTATTTATTTATTTTACATTTGTTGACCAAGAAAGTCCAGCTGTCCACAAAGGCCTTTTTTTAGCAGTATCCCAGAGAGAATAGCTCCAGTATATACAGTACAAAAAAATATTTTAAGTTGTATAGTATCAACAATGTCAGGCAGAATACAATTAAAATAAATTTTACAATGTCAAAATAGATAAGATAGAAAATGTACATATAGTAGTAAGGCTTCCTATGCTAATTATACAGTATACAGGTATGGTTAAATAACTATATACTAGGATAGATGTCATAATACAGAGCACTGAGTTATTTACAAAGGGTAGAAAACAAAAGTTGATTTAATTATGAGATGTAAATAAAATGAGTGGTAAAAAGTTGAGGCATATGTAGAAGGTGGGGTGGATGAAGAAAGAGTGATGGTTGGTAACAGAGTAGAGGAGAGCAGAGGTATAGTAGAAGTGGAAGAAGAAAGCATTAGGGCCTGTAATTCAGAAACTCATGTAGTTGAAGTCAGAGCAAGTAGCAAAATAGTCTTTCATGGGAGAAATTTCAAAGATGAACAGGTTGCAGGCTCATAAGGGGAGTAAATCAGAGAAAATTCACTTATGTACAAAATTAAGATTCCAAGGAGGTTCCCCTTGTTTTCTAGGTGGCCTAAAGTACAAAACCATTTCAAAAATTGTTCACATTGGAATAAGTAGGAAATGAAGGGGGATGCAAAGGTAGACAAGCAGGAATAGCCAAAAGGTGTACGTTTATAGAAATGTAAGCTAGGCCTGAGCCAAGGAAATCATACGGGTACTAAAAAAATACTGAAGCCTCCATTTGGAATGGATTGTATTCTTTTACATTTCACCTATAGAAAATCTTTTCTGTTTGACTAAATATGATTTTGTAATAGCAGTTTTTCTAGCCTACTTTAATACTTACTGCACATTCTGGGAAGAAAAGGTGCCTAAGTGGTTTCAGAAACTATCTTCCATACTGTCAGGTATATATTTTGAATGTTGGATTAAGATCCTTTACTACGTGAGCAAATCCACTCACTGAGGATATTTTGGTTATTACCATTTGTCAGATGCATAAGAAGAGAAAACAGTTGTGTGGGCCAAAAGAGCATCACTAGAACCATCTTTGTCAAGTTTGACTTGATCTATAGGAGGACTTTGGACCATGGGAAAGAAGATGCATCTGTTTTGCAGGCCTTTTACAAGTTGCACTAGAACAAAACTTGTTTAGTTGTCTGACACAGGAGGCAAACAGATGTACTTGGAAAGTTCCCCACAGGTTGGAAATTTCTTGGAAGACCCATGGATGTTGCACTCACTTGTGAAGGTCTGTACTGGATCTGTTCAGTGTCTGTGATTGCAATGCTGTCTGAAGGAATGTATGTGGCCTGCAAAGTGAGCTTTTCCTGTATTGCCCTTTATGTACCACATGACTGTGGTGTTTTTTGTTATCACTAACAGGGGTCCACAATTATGAGAGCTATGATGTCTTTTATTAGAGCCGTCATCTCCTTAAGATTTATGATTGGTTCTGAAGTGAGGCTTCCACATGCTCTAAACAATGATGCCTTAAGAGATTGCTCCCCATGCAAAGCCACAGCATCTGTCATGACTGACTGAGCAGGAGGAGAGATAGAGAAATGTCAGGCCTGGATTTAGCCACACCTTATTGATCAATCACAGCAGTTGGTTCTTAATGAAAATGAGCACTGTTTGAAAGAATAAGAGATGAGTATGCTGGACCCAGACTGGGTTTGAGGTTCCATAGGATTTTTTAGTGTGAGAAAAGATTCTCTTAGGGTGGATGAACCCTTGTAACCCAGACTTTTCTTCATGTAGTGTGGCACTTGGTTCTCTTAGAATTGATGAACCTATGTAATCTACAATTTTAAGTAACTCTCATGTGTGGACATGGTTTGACTGGCCAAATTCAAGAAGTGAAAGTGTTAAAATAATAGTTTGCCTGGACAGAGGTAAGCTCCGGATAGAAAGGTGTATTAAGACGCAACGTAGAAGCACAAAGTTGTGACAGGGGGGGTGAAAACAAGACTTTTTCAGATTTAGTTTGAAACCCAGGCTGCTGATAAGATAAATATTAAACTCCCAAGAGCTACTGAGGTGTCTTGGACGGAGTTAGAAAAAATGAAGCAATCTTTCAAATATGGGGAAGTATAGATTCCCTGAAGTCTACAAAACTTTAAGACTAGGGCTACAGACTTTGTGAAAACTCTCGGAGCAGTGGTAGTACCAAAAGACAAATGTGTAACTGAAAGTGCAGTTCCAAAGCAAAGAATGTGAGATAATGCCTATGCTTTTTGAGAATTGGGGTGTGCAGTTAGGCATCTTTGATGTCTAGAGTGACTTAAAAGGCTTTGTGAAATAGAAGAGGAAAACAAGTTCTTAAAATGAGCAACTTGAATTCTGACACCAAAAGAAAAGTGTTAAGCATTGAAAGGACAAAAATCTGGCTCCAAATTGCCTTATTTTCTGGGAACAAGAAACATTCTGGAGTAAATGTCTTTATCCCTTTGAGATGGAGGCACTTTTTCAATTATGTTCTGGGATAGCAAGTCTGAAAGAATTCAAGGAACCAGATGGATTTGCGTTTGTGGGATATCAGATTGAGGAAGTGATGCCTATCGGAGTTTAACCATCCTTGATTATTTTTAGAACCTGAAGTTATCTTTTTTCCAGAAATGAAGGGAGCAAGAGAGATTGCCTGCCATTTGGGAAGCATGACCAGAGATGAGGCAAAACATAGGTAGTAATTGAAATTTCTTTAGAGAGGCAGATCCTTGAGGTCCATTTCCTTTTCTTGTTGAATCTTCTTGCCATTTAGATGTTTTTTTTACTGTAGTATTTACGGAGAGGAGACAAAAGGAGTTGATCCTTTAGTGTCATCTTACCCCTTTACCCCTTTCTTCCAGTTTCTGTAGGGCTTCTGTAAAGAATTGTCAAGCAAATGGTGGAGCTTTAAGCAACTGAGCTGTAACATTGTCAGGGAAATTCTGTAGTCTAATCCATGCATTCCTGTGCTTTGTGGTAACAGTGGCAGAATCCCTGGACACAGCATCCATTGCGTTGTAAGTGAATTTATAGAATGCCTAGTGATTTGTAAAGCAGAGTTTAACATGTCCAACAAGGAAGATTTAATGTCAGATTTTAGTAGGGAAGCTAAAGATAGCTGCAGATTAGCTAAAAAGATTGAAGAGACTTGCAGTTAATACCTCTAGATGTCAGAGTGCAGGATATTTAGACCTTTGTTCCTTATATTTCAAAAGAATGGCCCTTGTTGTCATGTGGAATAGGTTTACATGCAAAAAAAGGCTTTAGCTCTGTTCCAATTAACAGACATAGCAGCTGGGTCTGCCACAGGGTTTCTGTAACGAAATTTGTGTGTGCTAGGGACTGTGTAAAGTTTGTCTGGTTTCTTAGGGGCAAGGAATTGGGAATCTGAAGAAACAGAGGCAGAAGGTAACTGCATCCTGTAAAGCTGTTAAGATGGGGGAATGTCTCCTGGTTTGGGGAATCCATAGTCAATATTGCATAATATATATTTTTTGAAATTTCGACACTTCTTACCCACCCATTTGAAGTACTCTTTTTAATTTTTGAAATTTGGTTCCCAGTGGAAATGTCTTCTTATGGGATTCTGAGGAGAGGGTGTCTGACTAGGGGCCTGGTATTGCATAAGGAGTGACACCTATTTTTTTGTTTTGATGCTTGGGTTCCAGTGATCTTATCAAGGGTATGCCTGGTTGCATCTCTAGAGTGGGGTTTTCCCCTGCTGTAATCCAGGGCCTAAGTTTAAAGTGAAGCAAATTTCTCTCTCATCCCATTTCAGAGCATTGCCATTATTAAAGCAGAGCTGGACATTTTTCCAGTGTTACTTTTTGTTTTCCCATTTGTTCACCAGGTGAGTAGGGAAATATGGCCTTTTTCAGCTATTACCTGGACCATAAGGCAGATAACAAAAAGTAATAATGCAAAGAAAGAAGCAACATTTGACAAGTAGTTGTAGCAGTGAAACAGTTGACATTAGGTGGTAAACATTGTAGAGCAGATAGATCTCTATTGGTACATATGCTTATTTAGTGCACATGGAAGACAGTATGACAGAAAATTGTTTAAGCTAGGTGGGTAGCAAAAAGCAAGTGAGGTGTCAGACACAAGTGCTAACTGGGAGAGAAATAAAGATGGGAATGTTGTGTCTTTCGGCTTTTCTTGGTTAGGGGTCGCCACAGCGGAACTCCGATCCGCTAATGATTGGCAGTAGATTTTTACGGGACCGAGTTGCCGGCCCTGACGCACAACCTTCAATGAAGGTACGCCCATTCACGCATGTCTCCTCACAGAAGACGGTCTAGCTGAGAATCGAACAGGACAACGTCTTAATGTGAGGCGACAACGCTACCGCAGCACCACCACGAAATAAAGATGACAATGTCAGAGTAATAAGAGTGTTAGAGTGATGTATGGGAAACATTAGGATAAATGGATCAAAGAAATAGAGAAAAAAGGTAGTGAGTGCTTCTAGAACAGATGGAATAAATTGCATCTTTTAGGTGCATGAGGGAAGGGTAAAGAGAGAGTTAAAAGCTAGGGTAGTGAGCCCATAGGAGAGTAATTCAAAGATACAAGTTAGTAATACTGAGTAACACATATAAAGGTAAAGAAGTGGTAGGCAAAATGATTAAAACAATGTTTTGGTAAAAAATACAGTGGTTATGAAGAGCCGTCTATGAGAAGTTAGAGACTAGGAAGATTTCCAGTATTGGAGGAATAGAACAGCTGCGTCAGGTTTAGAGAAGGTCCTTTTTGTAATGTTTAGTGTAACGGGGGGTCTCTGTAGTCTGACTGAGACAGGAATGTTGGACCTAAGATAATATGTGGGGTTAATGAAGTCAGAGTTTAACAGCCATATAGTAGTAGCAAATCCAAATGATGCATACTCAAGAGGATGATAGATTTTGGTGGAGCAAAAAAGGGGGACACTGAGATATTGGTTAGGTTGATAAATCAACATAATATATTTTATGTTATATGTAGAAGATTGGTGTTGGAGGGGGTTGCTTAAGGTAATATGGAAAGGGCATGTCCTAGTTTTGCATAAGACTATCTGGCTATAGATCAGGTGGAAGCTGGCTAGCAAATTTGTAGTTATGCTTAAGGTGGGATTTTTTTTTCCTATACAAATTCTACATGGGGTGGAAGTAAAAGGAGAGGTCAAGGGTAATGATTTCTCTGTGGGTCCTGGGGTAGTAAGAGCGGAGTATTAGTCTTTTATGGCAAAGATCATAGTTTTATTTTTATCACAGATTTAAAGATTACATTTATAATGTAAACCAGAGGCATAAGTCAAGGAGCTGAAGGCTACTTTGAGAGGTGAAGGAGCCTACCTTTAGAAGGGTCAAGCCATCTGCATATAGTTTTAAGGGTCCAGAGTTTTTCAGAGAAGCTGATGGAAGAGTGAGAAGAGAATGAGTTCAAGGACGGATCCCTATGGAACACCAGGCTGAAGTATACCACAGTTTGAGAGCTGTAGGAGTGGAGAGCAGAATTAGGTTTATTAGTAAGTCAGTCTTTAAACCGGAGTGTAATGTTAGTAGTGGGATGTATATCTCATATTTAAGCAAGAAATACAGTTTGGTCAGTGAGGTCAAATGTATGTCATATGTCTATAGAGATAACTTCTGTAAGTCCATGTTGATGCTGATAAGGTAAAGACAAAAGCCATGCTTTAGGTTTTTGATTAGCAAGTGGAAATGTGGAACATAGGCTAGCAGCTACTTGTAGATGATCTTTTAGTATTTTGGCAGGAGTGAAGAAGTTGGCAGTGGGTTAGAAGTGCTCCAGAGGAAATGGATTTTTAATTTGTGTAACGCAGTAAGTAGTATGATTCCTGGTTGCAGGGAAAGACTGAAATATAGTGTTAGATTTTCTTTCCTCGGGAAGATGACTCTGGAAGTTTTGAACTTGCCATCATATGTTGTGGTGTTCCAAGCATAGACCTTCCTGCATTTTCTAGATTTGATGGTTGCTACCAGAAGCGTAGCTGACTCAACCAGTGCAATATGCCAGTAGCATGAACCAGCTCCCCACTCCTTCAGTTGCTCAAGTGAAGAGAAAACAAAGCACTGTACTATGTTAAGCTGTTCACTATGTTGTAGTGATCATCCTTTTGCATATAAACTCCCCTACACCAAGCTCTTCCATTGGAGAGCAAAAAAAAAAAAAAGACATTCCTTCTATTGGCGCACTCCAACCACATGGTCAGGTACACAACACCTCTGACTTCTGCCCAGCTCATCAGGTCTTGTATCTGTGCCATTGCCTTCAACACTCCTTGAACACATATTATTAAAAAAAGTAATCATTTTTCTTTTAAACTGTAGCAAACTGTTTGCTGCAGTATACACCCTGCCTGTATGGAGTGTTGGAGCACTTGTGCTCTAATTAAAAAAAGAGAGCAAGAGAATTATTTTTTTTTTTACTTTTAAACTGCAACAAACTGCTGCTCTGTATTGCATTAGAGATCGGGATCGGCTGATTGCGCCCAACTCCCACAACACTTTGTGCCTGGGCAGTTGTCTCTCTCTCCCCACCCTAGCTACACTTCTGGTTGCTGAAGTCACTATGGCGCTGCTAGCACACCCGAGTTTGTGGATTGTGCAGTGAACTGTTAGCTATCATTTGATGCAAAGTCAATATGTGATCTTAGATTTTTCTCCTGGTTTCAGACCTCTGTCAACATGAGCATTCCTCAACACTCTCCAAGTGGGTCTCCTTTTCCAGCAGTTGAAATAATCACATATTATGATGGCATATACTTTCGTGGTGGAAAGGGAAGCTTCCATTTGGTTTTTTCACCATTCAAAGGCAGTGGTCTTCTAGAACAGGACCTCCATATGAACTAATTCTCCTGACCAAAATGGCTTTGAAAATACCTGTTTTTTTTGGCTCTTTCTTGTTCTGGCAAGCAACCAGTGGATTGCATGATATTTAAATAGGCATGGTGGCACTTGGTTCTACCCCTTTCTGTGCATAGAGTGGCCTTTCAGCATTTGACATTTTGAGTGACGAAAACATGCTGTCATTCACTGAACCATCTCTTCAGTCCTCTACTGAAGCTGCAGATTTAAGAATTGTATCTATTTCAGATCTTCTTGGTTCAGCTGAGTAAAGGAGATTTCACGGCAAAAACATTCTTCACACCATTGAATGCCTTTCATCCATTTCCTTAGATTTCATTCTTAATTGCAAAATTCAGATAAAAAAGACTAAAACTAATCTTCACTGTCCCCCCCATAGCTGAGAATTGCATTGTTCTAGACTCTCAGTACAGGAGACAGTGTCCTAGCCAAGAGTCTTCCTGTGTTTGATTCAACAGGTTGCTGCACTACGTGGCCTGGATCTTGCTTTAGACCCGTTGATCCCACTGAGCCTTTTGGCAGACGTATCTGAAGTGATGGATCCTGCCAGGAAACTTCCATCTTGTGCACCAGCACTGTCAGGTGGGAAAGATTTTCTGTTTTGATGGAACGGTTCCTGATACTATCAGTTTATAAATGTTTAGAAACAACGAATACCAAAACCAAGTAAAAAATATATGAAGAGGATCACCAAAGGAACACTGCAGCACTAAATCCAGAAAATTTATTGAAAAAAGTTAAGCGCTTTCGTCAAAATCACAAGACTTCATCAGAACAAGAACAAACAGAAAATGCCATATTTAAATACCCTAACCCTTACAGCCCTTGGTTGACAAAGCAAACATCATTTCCTGTAAAATAATTAAGCAGTTTAAAAAGACAGTAACACATAATCACAGTAACTGCCCACTACAACACACCAATTGCCACCTACCAGCCACATAGACATTAATGTGTTGTGTATTGAAGTATGATTTAAAACACAGATCTTGAATAAAATCACATAAAAAAGCTGATTTTATTTTTAATACAGAACTAATGGATAACTTGTCATTGAGCCCAGGTGGTTGACATGCATTTAATTTAATCTGCCACTTGAGCTCTAAATATTCAAAGAAGTCATCATCGGGCCCCTCTCGTGGACCCAGGTCTACTTGTTCAAGTACAAAAAATTTAAAATAATGTGTCGGATGTACCTTTATATGCTTGAATAAAACATTGGTTTCTTTGTTTTTTAGTATATCTTAGTTGTGTTGATATATTCTTTGTCTGAGGGCTCTGATTGTCTTCCCCACATAGTACCCCTCACATACCATGCAGGTTGCAATATATACCACTCCCTTGGTGTAACAGTAACACTTCTTAATAGTAATAATTTTACCATAGTTCCTGACTCTAATGGAATCAGTGTCCAATATATAAGGGCATTGTCCACACCTCCCACATTTAAAAGTTCCACCAAGGCCTGCCTTTAACTTTTTTCCTCTCCACCAGGCCTTTCAAGGAGGTGCCCGTTTTGTTAACCACAAGAGGTTTTTCCCCTAACCTTTTGTTGATCTTTTCATCCAAACAAAAAATGGTCCAAAAATCATAAATGATGCTTCTAATGTTAAAAAAATCCCTGGTGAAGGGCAGGACACATGTCCTAGTAAAACTGTCAGTTTTACCAAACCAGAGGTTCTATTCAAACATTCAGGCTTCTCCAAGAGTGTAGAATAAATGCCCCCAGCTCTTTTTGATTTTACTTCTTCAGCTATGTCATTAACAAAGTTAAAGGGGTAACCTCTTTTCTGCAACATACCCATTAGGACATCACATTCTTTAATAAAATCGTCCTGGTCAGACATCATTCTGGCCAATCTCACATATTGACCCTTGACAAGGGATTTTTTCTGATGCAGAGGGTGGCAACTCTCAAAATGCAACAAAGAGTTAGAATAGGTAGGTTTTCTATAAAGGTGTGAAGTAAACCTACCCTTAAAGTGATCTTTCTTAATAGTAACATCCAGATAATTCAAGGTGTCAAGGTCCTTGGTCATGGTAAATTTCAAAAAGTTGGTGGTGTTGTTAATGTAAACGAAGAACCTATTCAGGTAATCTTTGCTCCCATGCCAAAATAAGACCATATCATCCAGGTACCGACCATATAGTACCCACATGTCCTTGAATTCAGAGTTCATTACGTAGAGGTCTTCCCACTGTGCTAATACAATGTTAGCAAATGACGGTGCGCAACATGTAAAACACAGATGTACAGCAGAGGATTGCTCAGCACGATGCTTAGCTTTTACTTGTCACTTTTCTTCTTTTATAACTTTTTCTATGGGAAGTCTAGCTTTTTGTTTTGCCTCCATGGTGAACCTTTACTTGCCATTTTCTTAAATCGTGACATATATTCATCTCTGTAAATGTTCCTGAGGTGAGTTTATCCCATGTGCTGATTGGGACATTAAATGTCTGCACTGTACTATTTGAATTTTGTTTAACAGGTTCTGTAAACTGAGAAATGCTGAGAAAGCAGGTGTCTCCTAACGTAGGTCAGTAACAGCAGGCAAACCAAAGATGAGAGTATGACAGTATGGTCTCAGGCTTGTTTGGAAATGAACAAGAGAAATTTGTGAAAAGAATAGTTAAAAAAAATAACAGAGCTTAAATTTATTTTTCTATGTTGGTCAGCTACAAAACATTGGAGACTTGACATTAACAAGGGCAAATTGTATTATTTATGGGTAGTTATTTATGATCAAGATAAGCAGTATGCTGTTTTCATGTACAGATATCAACAATAACACACTTCTGCAGAATACATTCCAAATCCAGAGATGAAATATGCAGCATTATATTTCAAGAACTTTTATTTAACAACAAACAACCATACGAAGTTTAGCACTTTTGTCCCCAGTGGGATCGAGTCTGTGACTTCATCAGAACTAATGATTGTTCCACCCCTCTCATTTAAATATATAATGAACATGATCACATGACTCAGTATTACAATGATCTTCTTCTTGTTTCAGCTTTTCCCGGTTAGGGGTCGCCACAGTAGTTCACCTGTTCACTCATGATTGGCAGTGGAGTTTTTACAGTGTCGAGTTGCCAGCCCGGCGCCCAAGCTTCTACAGTGTAAAGACTCCATTACTCTAAAAAGTAACTTGTAAGACCTCAATTCCTATTCATCTGTAGGTATGTAAAACTTATCAT
Source organism: Protopterus annectens (assembly GCF_019279795.1). Taxonomy (NCBI): domain Eukaryota; kingdom Metazoa; phylum Chordata; order Ceratodontiformes; family Protopteridae; genus Protopterus; species Protopterus annectens. The sequence goes on along the minus strand of NC_056731.1, from coordinate 618,012,247 downwards.
TTAAAACTTTTTGTGTAGAAGTCAGTCTTGGTATTTCAGATTTGCAGCTTGTAAAGTGATTGCAGGAAGCTGTCGAACAAGAAGTTTAAATGCCTCCCTTATAGCAGAAAGTGCATGCTGCGATGTGATGTCATTTGAGTTTCACTGAGGACATGTTTTTCCAAAGTAGCCACTGTACTCTTACAGGAAGCTTATGCAGGAGGACCCTACAGAAACCTGTGTGATTTAATCTGCTTACTGTTGTGTGTTCAGAAGTCATTTAATTAGGGCTCATTGAATTTTGTGAATTCAAGAGGCAGCATCTTTGTAGAATTCTTCTAGAAACATGTAAAATGAATAAAGAGCCTGATATTTTCAGTTAATCCATGAATTTCAGTGTATGTAGTCCCCCTCCAAAAAAGTATGTCACTTTGTTACATTTTGTATTCACTTTTTTTTTAATGCATGCAATATATTGTCTGTTTCATGTGTCGGCAGCTACCAAATCAAATACTATGTGATGCTGCTGTAAGACTACTCAGTGGAAATGTATGCAGTAAAAATATGACAGAGTGCATTTAACTACGTTAAAAGTTAGTTTCTCACATTTTTATTTTTGCTTGCTCTTATATTTCATTTGCAGGCTGAGCGTTAACATGATAACAGACTTTGGAGTGGAAATACTGTCAGAAGAGTTGCTAAAGCACAAAATTGTCACTTTTTTGGGGTAAGTCTATACATTAGTAGCAGTTGCGGCTTTTTATGTTAAAAATGCAACATTTTTTTTGAATATGGGTATATTTCAGGTCTCATACCATAATGCCTGGAAGGGTCCCTCCATCTAATTAAACTGTCTTTAAAATTAAATTGGTTTATAGCAGTAACTTACTAAAAACTGCAAGTTTAGTTGTTGCAAGCATTTGAACTGCAAAAGAGCAGCCAGTCAGCAGAATCTTGCAGTGTTTTATGAGGTGTTTCTGTTGCTTAATAAAGAATGTATTAGCAGTCTGTTCCAGCTGTGTTGTGAATGATTGAGTGAACTCAGTTTTGTTTTTTTTCAGTTGTGGTATTTCTGTTTTCAAGTAAGTAACTTTTTGGTCCTTAACTCTACACATCTGCTTGTGCTATATAGACAGACTGATGTATTTTTTTTTATAAAAGCAGGTGTGTGTGTGTGTGTGTGTGTGTGTGTGTGTGTGTGTGTGTGTGTGTGTGTGTGTAAAACAGACAGACACCATTGTATACTTTACTATACGAGTTCCTATCACGTCATCAAACTTTTACAAGTTCGAACCACATATGGTCGAGATCATATGTTCGAATTTGTAAGTTATAACAGTTTATTTTGCTGCCGGTTGTGTTTTATTTTTTTTTAGGTAGTCAATGTTCTATAACTTCGAACGTAGTGATTTGACCGTTAGGTGTTCAAAGTTACGTAACTTCGACTATGTGATATAGACCCTCACTATACACGCACATATATATGTATATGTACCACACACACACACACACACACATTTATAAACAAGTTCAAGTTGTGCTTATAATTATCCAACATGTTTCTAGGTAGTATCTCACATTCCTAATGAAAGCAGAAAGAATTATATGCTATTTGGTATTCAGACTTTATACTAATTAGATGTCCAGATTTTTTTAGCTGAAAGTTCCTACTTTTTAGGGGCCTTTGTCTTTATTTCAGTGACTGCCTGTTGAGAGGTATTTTATATAAATATATGCTGAAAGGAGAGTTATACTTTATGATTTGCCTAATGTGTGTTGGAAGGTGCTTGGTGTGACATCTGGACAGAGGAAGGAGGACACGGAGACATGGTGGTGGAATAAGGAAATACAGGAGAGTATACAGAGGAAGAGGCTGGCGAAGAAGTGGGATTGTCAAAGAGATGAAGAAAGTAGACATGAGTATAAGGAGATGAGGCGCATGGCAAAGAGAGAGGTGGCGAAGGCTAAGGATAAGGCGTATGGAGAGTTGTATGAGAGATTGGACACTAAAGATGGAGAAAAGGACCTGTACCAATTGGCTAGACAGAGAGACAGAGCTGGGAAATATGTGCAGCAGGTAAGGGTGATAAAGGATAGTGAGGGAAACATACTCACAAGTGAGGAGAGTGTGTTGAGTAGATGGAAAGAGTACTTTGAAGGGCTGATGAATGAAGAGAATGAGAGAGAAAGAAGGTTGGATGATGTGGGGATAGTGAATCATGAAGTGAAGCAGATTAGCAAGGAGGAAGTAAGGACAGCTATGAAGAGGATGAAGAATGGAAAGGCTGTTGGCCCAGATGACATACCAGTGGAAGCATGGAGGTGCTTAGGAGAAATGGCAGTGGAATTTTTAACCAGATTGTTTAATGAAATTTTGGAAAGTCAGATGATGCCTGAGGAGTGGAGAAAAAGTGTTTTGGTACCTATCTTTAAGAATAAGGGTGATGTGCAGAGCTGCAGTAACTGCAGAAGGATAAAATTGATCAGTCACAGCTTGAAGTTATGGGAAAGAGTAGTGGAAGCTAGGTTAAGAAGGGAGATGATGATTAGTGCAGTATGGTTTCATGCCAGGAAAGAGCACTACAGATGCAATATTTGCTCTGAGAGTGTTGTTGGAGAAATACAGAGAAGGTCAGAAGGAGTTGCACTGTGTCTTTGTGGACTTAGAAAAAGCATATGACAGGGTGCCTAGAGAGGAGTTGTGGTATTGTATGAGGAAATCGGGAGTGGCAGAGAGGTATGTAAGAGTGGTACAGGATATGTACAAGGGTAGTGTGACATTGGTGATGACTGCGGTGGGAGTGACAGATACGTTTAAGGTGGAGGTGGGATTACATCAAGGATCAGCTCTGGGCCCTTTCTTATTTGCAGTGGTGATGGACAGGTTGACAGATGAGATTAGACAGGAGGCCCCGTGGACTATGATGTTCGCAGATGACATTGTGATACGTAGTGAGATTAGGGACCAGGTTGAGGAGACCCTGGAGAGGTGGAGATATGCTTTAGGGAGGAGAGGAATGAAGGTCAGCAGGGCTAAAACAGAATATGTGTGTGTAAATGAGAGGGAGGATAGAGGAATGGTGAGGATGCAGGGAGTAGAGCTGGTAAAGGTGGATGAGTTTAAGTACTTGGGATCTACAGTTCAGAGTAATGGTGAGTGTGGAAGAGAGGTGAAGAAGAGAGTACAGGCAGGGTGGAATGGGTGGAGAAGAGTGTCAGGAGTGATTTGTGACAGACGGATATCAATAAGAGTAAAAGGGAAGGTCAAGAGGGTAGTGAGACCAGCTATGTTATATGGGTTGGAGACGGTAGCATTGATGAAAAGTCAGGAGTTAGAGCTGGATGTGGCAGAGTTAAAGATGTTAAGATTTGCACTGGGTGTGACTAGGAAGGACAGGATTAGGAATCAGTATATTAGAGGGTCAGCTCAGGTTGGACAGTTTGGAGACAAAGCAAGAGAGGCGAGAATGCGTTGGTTTGGACATGTGCTGTGGAGGGATGCTGGGTATATTGGGAAAAAGATGCTAAGGATGGAGCTGCCAGGTAAGAGGAAAAGAGGAAGGCCTAAGATAAGGTTTATGGATGTGGTGAGAGAGGACATGCAGGCGGTTGGTGTGAAAGAGCATGATCCAGAGGACAGGAAGAAATGGAAACAGATGATCCGCTGTGGCGACCCCTAACAGGAACAGCCGAAATAAAATTATGATGATTTGCCTAATGTGTGTTGAGTGCATTGGAAGGATTACTTCTCCGGACACCATACCTTTAGCTATAAGGCATGCAGTGAAAAAGGACTTCCTTACAATAGTGGATATGTTATCAAAGGAGAGTTTGTTGTCAACATAGGTTCCCAGATCATTGACTGCGGGATCAGTTTTTCAGGGGTATGCTGACAATGTGATAGCTGCAATGGGAGTCAGGAATATAATTGTACATTTCTTGGAATTTAGTTTTAGTCCATGGTTTTGATAGCAACTATTTGCTTGGGACAAGCCCTTTTTCAGAGTCATAGTGCATCTGGGGAATTGATGATGGTACCAAGTTTGCAGGTGACTGCAGACTTGGTCAGCCACAAACCCTTAACATCAGATTTGACCTCTGAGAAGTGAATGCCAGTATGTTGTGTCCCAAGGACTGAACCCTGGGATACACCACTAGTGACTGATCTTTGGGAGGACGTAGAACTACCCACCTTTATTTCCTGTGAATCAGTTTGCTGTCCAGAGAGTTACATAGTTTCATAGGTAAGTACTAACGTAGCTGCCCTTGTGGAGCATTTTAAACCTAACCAATTTCCCCTTTTGTGCATAAAATAACCTATCCCATTTGGTTATAGATTGGCCTTACCTATCCCATGGTTGATAATTATATGTTATCCCCAATGAGAATAACTGGGATGATACTGTAGATAATTTGAGGGGAGCCATGCATGAGATAAAGCATTTAGGAGCAGTCCTGGGGTAAGTTTTCTGTTTCCCATCAATAGATCCAAGATGCACTTGAAAATTGGCAAGGATGAACTTAGCTTAATCTGGAAGGGGAGTCTGTTCCAGAGCAGTGGTATCCTCTATGAGATATATCTGTCACTCCAAACATTTCTGTTAATGTTGTGGAAGAGGTTTAGATCACCAGACCGAGTACTTCTGATGCCATTGGACTTGCTAATGTGCATTAAATCTATCAATATTGGGTTGTCATATGTCTTGTATGCCAGACACAGATCACCTGGAAGTAGTCTGTAGGATACCAAGTATAGTGACAAGGCTTTGAGTTGGTCCAAGGAGGACATGTTGTTTAGGCTATGTATCCTTTTAGTAAGGTATCTCTGTGGGTGTTCCAGTTGTTTCATGTTTCTGGACAGATGCATGCTAAAGGGGGTATTATATTCAATGGTGGCCTAATGAGGGCTCAGTGTAGGGAGAAAATGACATCCTTAGATGTAGACACAATCCTTTTGTTTATAAGATTTGCAGTATAGAAGGACTTTCTTACAAAATGGACACATGTTGATCAAAAGTTAGGCCACTGCCCACATAAGTTCCCAAATCCCAAACAGCCGCGTCAGTTCTTAGGGGAGTATTGTAACTGTGGTAGTTCTCTGGGGTAGATGACTTTCAAAAATATACAATAATGTATTTTTTGGCGTTTAGTTTCAGTCTTTGATTTCGGCACTAGCTATTTATTTAGGATAAACCTTCCTGCAGGATGGCTAAAAGTCATTTGGGGATTCAGTGGCTACTCCTAGCTTGCAGTCATCTGCAAACTTAGTCAGCCAGAGTCCTTTGGTATTGGCTTTTACTTCAGGAAAGTAGATGACAAACAAAAGGGGTCCCAGCTCAGAAACCTGTGGGACTCAACTGGTGACTGGTCTCTTTGGGGAGATATTCCCTATTTTAATATCTTGCATCCTGTTTGTTAGCCAGTTGGCAATCCAGTGGGTGACATAGGGGTTTATGCCAAGTTTATTTATCTTTTCTACTATGCCTGAGTGGGGAAATATGTCATAAGCTTTGGCCAGGTCGAAGTATGTGGTGTGTACCATTTTGCCTTTATCCATTGCTTTGGGGACCTTTTCAAAAAGTCCACTAGGTTGAGCAAACATGACCTGCCTTTGATGAATCCAGACTGAAATGAGTTCAGAGTTTCGAGGTTCCCTGTCTCCTGATTAATTAGTTCTATGATAAACCTTTCCATGGTTTTGCATATGAGGCTGGTCAGACTTATGAGTCTGTAATTGCCTGGGTCTGTGGAAAGCCCTCCCTTATGTAGGGGAATGACTGTAGCTGTTCTTCATTCACTTGGTACAAAACCTGTATAGAGGTTGAGAATGAACAGTGTTATTAGGGGTGTGGTTAAATCATGCTTCGTGGTATTTAAGATGCACCTGGGGATTTTGTCATAACCCATTTGTGCATTATTTTTAGCTTCTGACAGCACTTTTAGGACTTGTTCTTGTGTGCTAGCTTGAGGTGAGACAGTTTCAGCTATATCTTCAGGGATAGATGGAGGTGAGATTGAGGTAAAGTTTGAGCTAAGTTTATCGGCCAGTAGATTCACAATATCTTCAGCCTCAGTCTAGGTAACATCATTCACTGTCAGCACAGTGCATTGCTGTTTTGTGCTTTTGAGCTTATGAACACAACTAAAATATGCCTTGAGATTGTCTTTAGCTTGGCTAGCTATTTTAGCCTCAAACTTGTCTGTGGTAGATTTTATTAAGCTCCTGAGTTGTTTATTTCAGTGACAAAGCCTGTAACATTCTGGGAATTACACTTCTTATTTTGGCCAGAATTATTTTCCTTTTATTATAAGGCCTGTTTATGTTGTGGATCCACCATGTGAGTTTGTTTCTGAGGTTTGCTCTACACTTGTTCCTACGGGGAACAGCTGCATCTGTCTAGCTGTTTATATGCTGGTATAGTGTGGTTGTGTATGTTTCTGTGTATTCAGTGGAGGTAAGTGGGATTTGTTGTGGATTTTGAAGCTTGCCGATGTTTTCTTTTAAAAGTGGGTAGTTTAGTTTTACATTCAGGTTGAAGAGTTTATCTACATTACGTGAGTGTGGGATGGTGTTACATGCTTTTGTGACGTCTAGATATGAGGTGTCTACTGACTTATTCACATCCATTGCTTCAGTAAGTTTTTCAAAGAAATCGACTAGGTTAAGTAGGCACAATCTGCTCTTGACAAATCCAAACTGACACTTGAAAATACTGAAGGTAAATAGTACAGTGACAGTATGAGTTAAGTCTATAGTTGTAGATAGTGGCAAATATATGAACTGGATTTCATGATCGAGGTTCGGTATTTAAAACAGAAAGCTCAGTAATTCCTTGTGTAAATTTCTTGGAAAAAGCAGACTTTTTATCTGTTTAGTTGGAAAGTGAAACAGGTGGGAGGGGCAGGAAGTCCTTTCTACTTTCAAAACCTTTCTGTTTTCCGCATTACACCTGTGATAGTTAGCATGCCGTAATTCGGGAAAATGTTTACCATAATCTGAAAAGTTTGATTATTCATCTCATATAACTAAAGTGCTAATGGCTTTCATTGGTTCTGGGTTCTTTTCAAGAAAGTATGACACATTCCTCAGCAGGGGTGAGTCAGTAAATTAGAGTCATGTTTTTGTGCTGCTGTAATCTTTCATATACCATCATTTGTTATAGTTATTTAAAATTTAAAGTGGAAGAAGTTTGATTGAAGATGAGTTAACTCATTAAAATGTATGTGTATTTAAATGTATGCATCTTCATGTTCTTCCTGTATTTATTAACTATGATTGTGTTTTTTTCCCTAGGCTGTATAAAAATCAGATTACCGATGCTGGTGCTAGATTGGTTGCAAGAGTTATAGAAGAATGTCCGAGTCTGAAGACACTGAAGTATGCAATTTTAATTTTGCTCTTAATAAAAGTCTTCTATTACTTTAATTATGAAATCATAACAGAAATAACATAATGAGACATCCAGACAGAAGAAATGCATGCCATAAGAATGTCACTTGTGGGTAGTAGCTTCTTAGCAAAGCATGGCAGGAAACTTGGTTTGTAGATTTAATTAATTTACTTTGTACTTGCACCTGTATATGACTTGCTTGTATATTTATGTAATTTTTATTTATTTCTGTTCGTTCACTGGGTTGGATGGGCTGGTTATTTGATCTCGGCCACAAACAGAGCATGTACAACAAAGTCATGCAGATAAGCCTTGGTACAGGGATATGCAGAACATATTTGTGCAAACAAATTGTTCTGCATACGTACAGTAGAACACAGAAATTTGTGCATATGTATTAGTATGCAGCAAGTACATGGAGTAGAGAGCATATATGTGTGTGTGTGTGTGTGTGTGTGTGTGTGTGTGTATGTATACAGTATGGAACAAGGCATACAGTACACACATTTGTATCTACTACATTTAGTGGAACTCTAAAACAGATAGCTGACATTATATGTTTGTGTTGCAGTTTTACGTCATATTGGATTTACAAACGTATGAATAAAGAGGTATGAAAAATGTATGTCTGTCTGTGCTCAAGTGTTCAAAAGAAGATATATGGATACATTTACAAATTTACACACTGATGACAGCAGCAATAAACAGACTCTATAATAAAAGGAAAAAATTGCTGTCCAGGACAAAGGCGCCATTGCTAAGTTGGAAGCAGTATCCCCTTTGTTTGAACAAGCAAATAAGGTCACTGGTGAAATCCTCTAAGGCTAACTTCGAATCCAGATTGGCCACATCCACTAAGGGCAGTCACAAGGCATTCTTTGCATATGTTCACAATCTCAAAGGTAACTCCCAAATCTGCTCTGAATTGGTGGTCAAGAATATCATATACACAAACGCCGTAGATATAGCCAACCTGCTGGTATACAAGTTTAGTGAAAACTTCACCCTCCTCTCCCCCCATCAGTAAACCAGGACATCCCCAGAACCTGCCCCCTCCCCTCAACACCTGGGAGCAGGTTATTAATGCCCTCTCAAAGGCAAAAATAAAGCCTCTATGAGACTCGACAACATCCCTGACTTTGTCCTACATGAACTCAGGCAAGAGCTCTCAGCACCTCTAGGCACCCTATTCAACCAAAGCCTGTGCACCAGCTTCTTCCTAGCAGAATGGAGGACAGCCACTTTCATCCCTCTGCCCAAAGGTGGAACCTCTACCGACCCAGGCAATTATAGGCCAATCAACCTAACTAGCCTGATCTGCAAGGCTATGGAATGCATTATCATGGACCTTATAAACAAGGACATTGGCAACCTCCAAATGCTTGATCCCACGCATTTTGGTTTTATCAAAGAAAGATCATGCCTGTTAAACTTGGTTGCCTTCTTCAAAAAAGTCACCTGAGCCATGGATGTGGGCAACACAGTGCACACCACTTACCTTGACGTAGCCAAAGCCTTCGACACTATTCCCCACTCAGGCATAATAGATAAACTCTCCAAGCTAGGCATTAATCCATATGTTACCAGATGGGTGGCTAACTAGCTCACTGATAGAACCCACTCAGTCAAAATGGGGAAGCCACCTCTAGTAGTAGACTCGTAACAAGCGGCGTACCCCAAGGGTCAGTCTTTGGGCCTCTGCTGTTTGGGATATACTTTTCTGAGGTGCAACCCAAAATTATTGGTCTGTGGCTGACCAGGTTTGCAGATGACTACAAACTGGGCACTGCCATAAATTCCACTAGTGATGTGAACATCCTCCAAGAGGGCCTTAACCAGACTAATGACTGGTGTCAGAAACATGGCCTCAAACTGAATGCTAAGAAATGCATTATGATCCCCTTTGGGGAAAATGGTGTCCTCAGTCTTCTCTGCAGTTTAGCCTTGAGAGCTTGGGTGACTGATATCCATCACAATCTGTTCCTTCAAGCAATGTATTTTTTTATCAGAGATTAACTTATTGTCAGGTTATTTGAGCAGATCCAAGGCAGATCCTTACAAATGTATTTTAGACAGAGGTGTCTTCCTATAGATTTTCCATCATTGGGGAACTCCTCAGGTAGTCCTGTTTGCCTCTACTGTGAACAGGCAGCTCATGCTGTTTTACTCCAGAGTCCCGTATACAGAAGCATGGAAACAGATAACATGTCAGTCTCTTGAAAAGGGAAATTCTGTGCTTTCTGTCCCTTTCCCCTTATTCCACAAGTACTTTTGAAAATCAAGAAAGACAACTCAAAGATTCTGTTGGTGACCCCCTTTTAGCTCACAGTGTTGGTTCTTTCTTCATCTAGCCAAGGGCAGTCACCACAAGTTACATAAATGAATGGGCCAACTAGGATAGCAGAAGAGCTGTCTCATTTATCCAAACTTGTGAGCTCTCAGTCTGACAGTTTGGAGGATTGGCTTTTAAATTCAGATATTTTTTTTCTGCAGATATGCTACAGGTGCTACACAAAGCAAAAAAAAAAAAAAAAACACTTGCCAGAAGAAAGTCTTACATTTCCAAACGGAAGATATTTTCAGTTTGGTGTCAGAAGAAAGGACAACAACCATTTTAAATTGGGTATTCTTCTTCTCCTTACATACTGGTGCAAACTGCTCAATTTTGGAATGGCATACTCTTCCAGTAAGCGACATTTGTCAACAGTTTCTTCCTGTTTGCCTATGGATCCTCTTACTTCTTCATATTTCAAGATCAAACACAATCCCTAAAACATATCCTTCACATCAGACCTGCAAGGAAATCTACTTGCCCCTCCTTGGGACCTGAATTATGTACTGGAAAAGTTAACTTTCTTTGAACCTGCTTCTTTAAAATTTTGTACATGAAAATAATTTTGTTTGCAACTTTGACTTCAGCTAAAAAGAGTCACAAGCCCTTATGGCTTCTGCTGCTTTTCTGATTTTTCACAGGGACAGGATTTCTCTTAGGACTAACCCTTCCTTTATACCTAAAGTTGTAATGAAATGTCATTAAATCAGGCTATCCATTTACCAAATGTTTTCCTCAGTCCTCAAAACAAAGGATAAGAATTCTTCATTTGTTAGATGTTCACACTCTGCTTAAATCTTGTTTGGATAAAATTAAGCCCATTAAGAAAATCGGTAAGCTGTTTGTGTTTTATGAGGCAAAAAGGAGCTTTTTCTGCCTCAAAACAAACAGCTTCCAGGTGGTGGATTTTTCTTGCTGTGTATTTTTGTTATACTTTTCATGGGAAATCAGTTCAAGGCATTGTACTAAAGCCAGTATTAGAGGCTAGGATATAAAGTGTTTCTTCTGAAAGTGATTTCTTATAATTCATTTTCATGTTTATTTTATATTTTTTGTAATATTCCACTTCAAGTATCTTATGTTTTTTGTAAGGGAAGCTTTCATTGTTGTAATTTTTTTTTTATCTTTGATTTTATTCTTTGCCAAAGGAAGTGTTTTTAGAGAAGTATGATGTCATTTCTTGGTTCTAGAAACTATAAAAGGAAGTTGGCCATCTTGTTTTAATTGAATCCGAAGAAATTCTGGTAAACAGGTTGAAAGCGCTAATTCCAAATTCTAAGTGAGAATTAAATTGCTTTTTTTATTTTAAAGGGAGTCTTTATTGTCTTTTGAATCATTCAGCCAGATTTGCAAAGTGACATTGTAACACATTGTGCTAGAGCTATTGCTTCATCTGGTGTCTTTTTCAAAGGTCTTGGCTCAAGAACTAATCTAGAAGCAGCCGCTTGGTTTTCTACCAGAGCTGGATCCAGCACTAGGCAACCTAGGCAGTTGCCTAGGGCCTGCTGGCTAGGGGATGCCACATTTTATTTTAATTAAAAAGTAAATAAATAAAACAAACAAAAAAAATTACATTTCTTTTTTAAGGATATACTGTGCATCATGCAGGCACACTTAACTTTATCTTTTCCTTCTCTTCCACATGCATGGAATTCAAACGTAGAGCAACTCTTCCCCTGATCGCATGCACTTAACTTCCCTTCTGCGCAGAATTGAAATGCTGCTCTCACGCACATCTCCGTTTGGTAAGTGAAAAGGTGTGTGTGTGTGTGTGTGTGTGTGTGTGTGTGTGTGTGTGTGTGTGTGTGTGTGTGTGTGTGTGTGTGTGTGTGTATAAGCTTATTTGGTCAAGTTTCATTTAGTCGAAAATGAAATATAGCCCCTGCCCACTGCAGTAGGGATGTTAACTTTAATAAATGGGCCGGACAACGTTTCACCTTTTCAAAAGGTACTAACAACTTTAATAACTTTTCGAATTTTGATGAGAGCATGGACTTGTTTAAAGATAAATTGTACTCCTTGAGGAGTACACAGTTAGAAATAGACTATTTAAATGAATGTAAGAGAGTTAAGCGTATCCCGAAAGGGCTACGCTTTTTCAAATTTCCTAACAATGTTCAGCATGGCACTGACTATTATTTCAGGTTGTGTGAAATTTTTGACAAAGCCGGGTTGGAAATGCTTGATGTAATGGTAGGGGAATATGAGTCAAAAGTACAAATATTAATGAATGATCTAGATGTTTTAAACAATGAATTAACATCTAGTCCTGATTTTAATGCTTTCAAACCTAACTATGACAAAGTTTTCGATAATGTTGATATTTTTTGTGATAAAATATTAAATAGAAAATTAAGAAAACTGGAACGTGATTTAAATGATTATAGGGATGGTTTAGCTTATCCCAGTCCCAATGGCTACCATAGAGCTTCTTCAAAAACATCTACTACCTATGCGGACAGAACTAGTGAGACACATGATAGATTAGAAGAACCTCCTAGAAGAAGCGAAAGGTTAGCAGAAAAGAACAGGAAGGGCAGCAATAATCAGGATTTTCAACGAAACCCCGGCCAGACCGGGGTTTGGGGACAAAGGCAAAGGCAAACACAGAGGTCCTGGAACATTGTACATTAATTGACACTTACACCCCAAATGTTTTAATACCACTAGAAGAACATCACACTGATCAAGTTATAAACCTGGATTTACACACTGATAATTCCATTAACACTGAGGGGAATTGCACCATCTTAAAGAGAAACAACTTTGTTATTTATAACTACACTGACATAATCATTTTTGAAAATGCTTTTGAAGTGTTCACTCGAGGGTTACAATTTGTTCCAACCAAACCCATGAATCTAACACAAGCCCTGGTAGAATTAAAAATGTTCACCAGAGCTCTGAATTTGAATCTAATTTTTAAAGGTCAAACATTGAATGAAACAGGCCTAACGCGAACAAGCCTCTTTAACCCCCCACTACACCCAATACTTCTCTTCTTTGAGAAATTAGTGGAGAATGACTTCAGGAAATTATATAACAACCAAGAAATCTTGCTCCATCCTAACTTTACAGAACAGGAAATGAATTTCATAAAACACCTGCATGAAGAAAAAATCAGGATTATGAAACCTGATAAAGGTGGAGGAATTGTTCTTATGTTCTCAGAGGATTATGAAGCTCATATGCACACCATGTTACAAGATGATGAACAATACGAGACGGTCTCACGGAATGAAATCAACATCGCCTTCGCTGAGATTAATTACTATCTCAATGACCTCCTATTACAACGGGCCATTAATGAGAAGGCATTCAACTACCTCCATGTGGAAAAACCAAAAATACCAGTCATCTTTGGGATACCTAAAACCCATAAAGGAATCCACCCATTACAATTTAGACCGATTGTATCAGGAGCAGGAGGAGTGACCGAGCCTCTGGGAAAATTCATTGATCACATGACCAAAGAGTACATGCCCTCATTATCTCATGTCTGTAAAGATTCCTGGCATTTTCTTCACGACTTCCCCATCTCCTGTTTTTCACCAGATGTTCTGATGGTCACAGTGGACATTAAAGATCTTTTCTCCAGTATTCCTCATCAAGAAGGCCTGGAATTGTTTGCCCAATTTCTTGGTCAAAGCACCACCCTCAGTAGTAAAATGTCCAACTTACTTACTGAGATGATGGAAATGGTTTTGTCCAACAATTTCATCTTTTTCAACAGTGAACTGTACCGGCAACGCAAGGGTGTAGCTATGGGGGCATCATGTGCGTCCTTCTATGCAAATGTAGTTTTGCATATGTGGGAACACACATTTGTCTTATTACCACCATGGGAAGACCATATTCTTTTTTACAGACGTTATTTGGATGACATCTGTATTCTATGGTCTGGTTCCCAGGAGGACCTATCCCGATTCTTCACACATATCAACTCAACCACAAAATTTCTACAATTCACACACACAGTGGATCTACATGAGCTGCATTATCTAGATATCACCCTTTATAAGGACTACACTCAAAAGACTTTTAATTCCAAATTATATCGTAAGGCTACCTTCTCCAACTCCTTCCTACATTTTGAAAGTGCCCACCCCCTATATCAAAAAAGGGGGATCATCAAGGGACAGCTCATTAGAGCA